>NW_026460109.1:0-73267 GCF_021730395.1 Mercenaria mercenaria | reverse complement strand
TTTTTTTGTGTAAAATTTATCATTAAAATACTGAATGTCACCCAGTACACACGCTTTTAATTTCAAATGGGAGACTAATTTTCCAGCAGATTTATCATTTTTAATTTCATCAAGATATTTTTTTTTCTTGTTTGTTTCCTTTCTTCTCCATTACTTTTTTCCTGTGAGCTTTGCCTTTTTCTCGTTTTACATGTAGAAGGTAATCTTTTCTAAAATGTGAAGCTGACACTTTGATAAATTTTGAAACGATTTCACTGAATAATTCTGTTAAATAGCATACAGTCAATGCAATATCGTCTTCATCTGCAATGCTGATTTCAGATTCAGTATTCCTGTCCTTAAATAAGTTTAACCATATTTGAAAAATCTCTTTATCATTCAAAATAGTTACCCGAATGGTTTCAATAACATCTTGACCGTACATATGCAAATTTTCAAAAGTTTCAATTCTGCGAATGTTTCTATTTAAAGTTTGAAAGAAGATAAAGGCTGCGTCAGTAATATTTGTTAGACCTTGTCTAACATTTTGTTTCCTAGAAGTAGTTTTCAATGTATCAAAATAGTCAGTTGAACCAACTAGTTCTGAGAAAGAAACTGTAAGTTGTGTTAGTAATGACATTTTTTTTCTAGAAACCTGAAGAGTTTTTTCTTTCTTAGGGTCATACAGAGATGTCTGAACTTTTTTCTGATATAAATGTTTTACCTTACTGACACAGTAACCACCAATATAAGGCACATTACCTTTACCTTCCTCACATTTTTCAGTTGGAACAATTCTTTCTTTTATCTCTGAGGTGCTTATAAGTTCAGCCTTTTTTTCAAGCAAAATGCTTTGAAGACTAAACATTAAAGAGGTGCAGAAAAATTGGCCAACTCTTTGAAATCCTTTTCCATAGAGACAATAAAATGTTTCGCAAGAACTGAAATATTCATCACTTTTTAAAAACATGTTGATATCTGAACAGAATTTTGTGACGTCTTTCTGTTGAGAAATATTTGCATCTGAAAAGTTAGCTTCTCCTATTTTATTTAAATTTAAAAATTGAGTACCTATCCAGTTGAAGAAAGGCTCAGTATTTTTTAGAATTTCTTCATACAATGTTGACATAGAGCTTTCCATTGGGCTACTTTTGTATTCATCATAAACATTTTGCAACAATTCTACAGGGTCTATATAATATGGTAAAACTTCGGGCCTGAAGTTTAGCAAATTTTCATCTGAAGAATGTCCATGGTTCGGATCAATTGCACAACTATTAGCATTGCCATCATCATCATCATTATCATCATCATCATCACACTCATCAATGGCAATGTTATCATCATCAGCACCATCGTCATCATCATCATTATCATCATCACCACCTACATCACCAAATTCATATACAGGAAAGAAATTATCTTCCTGCTCTACATCAAAGGGGGTGAAAAGATCTTTTTGAACATCTAAAGGAATGAAATCACCCCTGCAGCAACTGCAATCAATACAAATTGTTTTGGACACCGTACTATAGAACTGTTTTACTATGGGAGGATGTTCTGTTAGTAAAGCCGGCTTAAAGTTTTTAACCTGTAAATTATCTGGGCAAATGGCTCGTCCAATAGCAACGCCTATTTGACCTGGAATTGATGCATTTTCGCAATCAACAAGAACAGATTCCAGTGACATTCCTTGGCATTTATGAATTGTTATTCCGAATGCTAATATGAGTGGAAACTAAAATCTTTTACACAGAGTTCGCCTAGATACGGGGTCAATTTTCGTAAATAAATGTCGATTTAGTTTCACTACTTTATCTGGTTTTTCAAAATGCACAGATACATGATCGTCGCTTAGTTCTTTAATTTTACCACAGGTACCGTTAACAAGACTTTCACTGAGGTTAACTACAAGCATAACTGGACAATTTACTTTAAGGCCTAAAGTAACAGGTGCTTGGAATCTATTTAAATAATAAGAATCGCCTTCATCTTTTGCACGATATATTTTGATGTCACCTGGCATTGACTTCAGTTTATCATGATTAAAAAGTTTTGTTTTAAAATTTGTAGAAAAAAGGTGAACAGTTTTTTTCAGTTTAAGTGATTTCTCTTTCAAACTGTTTTAAATAACCCAAAGTACCTTTTGAAGGGGTTCCCCTCTCAATCTCATTAACACATGATATAAAATCATTTTCTACCTGACGAAATACCGTCTCTAAACAAACACTGTGAGGGATAGCATGAAAGAAAAACTTACTTTCAAAACAATATTTTCCAGTCTCCCCATACAATACATCTGGGACTGGGGGAAGCTGATAAAAATCTCCCGACAGAATCACTTGAATACCACCAAAAAATTTAACATTTGCCCTAACATATCTGCATAAAAACTCAACAGCTTCAAACATTTTCTGACTAACCATAGAACATTCATCAATAATCAGAGTTTGGCACCGGTAAATGTTCTCCCGAGTCTGCTTATACCTTTCGTCTTCCACAATCAATTTACCTAATTCTGTTTTGGGAATACCCCCATCACCTATACCGCACCATTTGTGCAAAGTCTGGCCATGTTCATACTGTGTAGCTGCAATTCCAGTGCTACATGTAATAGATACACATTTCCCACGTGCGGCAAGTTCTCTAGCTAGCATCATCAACACATAGGTCTTACCACTGTCACCTTGACCAGTTAGGACAACATTATGGCCATTTAATGCCATGGCATAAAATAAGCTTTGACTACGACTTAGCATGACTAAATAATTTTAGTACTTACTAAATATATGCTTTCAAGGACGGATTACACCAAACCGGAAGTGACTACTCAGTGTTACATGTGATGTAGTCCAAAATGTAGTTCCATGCTATGGGTGAAATCTGGTATAATGAGTGACATGAGGAGGTGACAGTTAAATTTTTGGCTTATGTTTATTGCTTATAGTATTGAGAATAGATCTAGACCATTTTCATTGTAAATTTCTTGGAATAAGTTTTACTCCTTGCGAAAAATGTCTACCTACGCGTAACTGCTAAACGGCTGTTTTCATGGGGGCATTTTTAGAGGGTGATGTTTCTCAGAACAGATTATTTTTCTTATATTCAACATAACATGTCAATATTTTTCTATTTTTGATAAGAAGACATGTTATACTAAATGACCATATATGGTTTTCATATCATTGAAATGCTCTAAAGTGCTGAAAATGAGGTCTGAATGTTTTGTTATTAATATGAAATAAATAAGGAATTGAATTGGTAGAATGTAACCTATAAGTTGTGCAGGGGTAAAAATTTAAACTTGTTTAGATGTGGCTGTAAACAGGCTAGTTTGGCCAGATTATGATAGAAGATGACAATTTCAGTGCAATTTAGCAGAGAAAAAGAAGAAAAACTAAAAATATTTCAAAATCACTGTTTTGGGTGTATTTTTTTCAAAAAATGCATATTCATTGACTAAATATTGGTATGTTTTAGGTGTCAGGGGTGAGTTTAGGTATTTTTACAGTAACAGTGTGTGATTTGAGTGCAGTTTATGGTAAAACTTGATAAAACATGGCAAAAATAAGCTCAAGCAAGGAAAAATGGTCAAAAATGATGTCGCGACAGGTTTTTTCCAGGAAATTTGGCGCGCTAGCATACGTTACTGAAAAAGCCATAAAACCTTGAAAATTGATTGTATCAAACTGAAACTGGTATTTTTTTCATGCATTTAGGTTACTGGTACAATTTAAGTGAAAATAACACATTTTGAGTATGAAAAATGTTTCTTTAAGGACGGATTACACCAAACCGGAAGTGACTACTCAGTGTTACATGTGATGTAGTCCAAAATGTAGTTCCATGCTATGGATGAAATCTGGTATAATGAGTGACATGAGGAGGTGACAGTTAAATTTTTGGCTTATGTTTATTGCTTATAGTATTGAGAATAGATCTAGACCATTTTCATTGTAAATTTCTTGGAATAAGTTTTATTCCTTGCGAAAAATGTCTACCTACGCGTAACTGCTAAACGGCTGTTTTCATGGGGGCATTTTTAGAGGGTGATGTTTCTCAGAACAGATTATTTTTCTTATATTCAACATAACATGTCAATATTTTTCTATTTTTGATAAGAAGACATGTTATACTAATTGACCATATATGGTTTTCATATCATTGAAATGCTCTAAAGTGCTGAAAATGAGGTCTGAATGTTTTGTTATTAATATGAAATAAATAAGGAATTGAATTGGTAGAATGTAACCTCAAACTTCTCTGTCTGTGTTTTATAACGCAAAATTCGTGCTATAATTACTTGATTAATCGAGTAAAAGTCAACCGCCCGTTTCAATCGTTATGACGCAGTAGAAAGAGCTGATAAAGTATTCTTTTTGCATTCCTAATAAGATATCGCGGTGACTGACGTGTCAATTTATCCGCATTTCCAAATGCAAATAAGCATTTTGTTCTTTTGAGTGACACGCTGCTCATTTGCAGCAGCCAGCGACTGGTCAAAAAATTGGGAACTTATTCTCGATTGATTGGCGCAAAAGATTTTACGCGAGATCATTGAGTAGACCAAACTCCAACGCAGTGATCTCCCTTGCCGCTTCGCTCATTGATTCGCCAAAGATTAACGCTGATATACTCGTTTGTTTACTTTCAGTTTCGTTTCAGGATATTTACCGGTCGTGTAAATAAATACCCATTTTCAATCAAAATCATTATTTTCTTCATTATGGAACATTCGCCTGTGCTAAAAGAAGTGTTAACTTCGAAAACATTGGGGAAAAAATAACTAAATAATCATATAACTAAAAGAAGTCCACTTAGCTGAATTTTAGCTAAAAACATTGTGTTGGCAGTGATCAATGAGCGAAGCGGCAAGGGAGATCACTGCGTTGGAGTTTGTGAGTAGACTTTGAAAAAGTACGACAGGTAACCACCCAGCGACTTCTGTAGCCTGATTGGCTGTAGGGATTTTGGTAAACAAATATGGCGGCGGCTGCGAGGTAAGCTACCGAGAGTTTTTATTTTCTGACGAAATGTAGGTTTGTTTCAAATCAATACAGGCAGTTACAAATCCCATTTCATTTAAATGTTATAGATTTACTGTTCTTCATTGTTTGTTTCATGTTAAGTAGACGAAGGTCTTAAAAATACGCGTAAATAATGGCATACTGCCGATTCGCCCCCAGTCAACTCACTCTTGTTTTGACAGTTCGTCCCCAAATAATTGATTAAATCATTTAATTAATAATCTAAGTTCAAGTCTAACGCCCCACAGATATTTGTTTTTCATACAAATGTATAGATTCTTCAATAACATGGAAAGAGGCAATTTTAATGATAACTTACTTCAGCTTTTCCCAATAGCAATTACCAGTAAATTATAACATACCCAGCCAGCCCGCTTAGCTTAATAGGTAAGAGCGTTGGTCTACGGATCTTGGGGTCGCAAGTTCGATCCTCGGGTGGTGCTTATGGCCTGGTGCACAGTAAAGTGCCCAATTGGGTTAGCATCTAAGTCAAAAAATAAAGTTTTTACTTTGCCTTGAAAAATGCCTTTTTTCTACACTTCAACATGTTGTGCACAAGGATCAGTACCCAAATAGATAACTTTTTGGGATTTTTTTTCAAAAAAGTGGATTTAAGTTGCCATGTCGGGTTGGGGACGGACATTACACTGTCATTCAAATTAGATTCCTACTGTAAATGTTTTATGCAAAACCAGTTGTTTTATGTGTATTTTCTAATAGTTTTAGGGCAAAGATCAAGAAAATATAAGCCTTAACTCTTTGCTTTTCCATTTTAAAAAAAAATATAGCTAATTTCTTTGAAATTACGATTATTTTCTGTTAATCGTAAAATTCACTTTAATCTAACATTTGGAAAATGGAACATTTACAGCAGGAAAACACCTTTAAAGCAAGTAATTAAAACAAACAACAAAGTAGAAACATAAATACTCTTATTTATATTACATTTAAGCAGAAAATATCATAAATAAATAGTGCCAGAAATGGGGGATGGACATTACATAAAATGACTGGTTCAGCTTTTATAACTACTTTGAAACATAAATTACTCTGAAATTCAAATTTCTTAACTAAGGGAACATTTGTGTCATTTCAATAGGTAATATGTCTATAAATATAGTAAATGGTTTTACTAAATGATATAGGAAATTCATTTCAGACATTCATTTAAATAGCAGTTAAAAAAGCTAGCGAGATTGAAGTATTTAATTTTTACTAATTTTCAAAAAGTATTCTACTAGTATTAAGCAGTATTTGTCAAAATCAGCTTTATAATCAGTTCTTCACTGCATATTATCATATATGCAAGTACTGTTCTGTTTCAAAGAAAAAAAACATACATTCCGTAGAATACAAGCATATTAAATGTAGATGACCATAACATTACTGTATCAGTTTAGCTTTCTATCAGTGCTGTGTTAATGGTACAAAAAGAAATAATGATAACATAATAATGTTCTGTCTATGATTGAAAAAATAAAACACTTCAACACATTGTCTTTTTTTTGTATACTTGTACCAGTCTTTTATTTTTCACAGTTTAATTTAAAATATGTTGTGTTTTTTTTTGATGTTTTTTTTTAAGGGGGAAGTCCTTAGCAAAAAAGGCAAAATATATCCTTACTAGGGGTTTTAATTTTATACAATACACGGGATTATAACACTTACATCAAAGAGTGTTGTTTTAGGTAAAGATTCCATAATGATCAATTAAGATCCAGTTTAGGGGTTTTATAGTCCCTTGTATATTGGCACCCTGTTGAGAAAGTGTGATTTTGTGATTTTCTGTGGCCACCTGTGTTTTATGGCATGTTATTGCCACCTCAATAGGTCACTTATTAATTATGTTGTTTTAATTAGGAATGATTTTGATGCATCTTATGACCCTTTATTTTGTAGATGAAAATATAAGAGAAAATATAAAAGATAAGAAATATACAATAGGGCACTAGGGGAGTGGGATCAAGTGTTTATGGTAGCATTTCAAAAAGTTTTTGTAATTAGGGACAAAAGAGGGGCAGAGCTTTCTGGATATGATGTTAAACCCTATAAATTACAAGACTATAAATTTCAAGAAGACTGAGGACTGAAACTCAGACTACTTACTTTTTTCAACATGTAGTTTTAGTCCAAAAATGTAATGTCCGTCCCCCAACACTTTAAATGTGCTTATAGATAATGTTTGGCAAAGTTTTACTTTATTTATATACTCATTAGTCTTTTCATGTTTTTGCATGAGTTCTTTATATGAAAGTAAAATTCATGTATGAAACGGATTCATTTTGCTGAAGATTTCAACAAATTTTGTAACTTTTTTACACACAATGTGTTTTTAAGAAAAAATATCACAAAATAATGTATTTTACTGATTTTCAATGCATTTTTTTAAATTTCAGTTCTTATTGGTAAAACAGAAATAAAAGGAATTGAATTTGATAGAAAATAATAATATATATACAACATTCAAAAGCAATGATAAGAGGGGACGGACATTACGGGGACGGACATTACAGATAACTTTTACACTTTTGTCAATATCTAAAAAACTGCTTGATGGATTTCAACAATTTTTGGAAATATTACTCATGTCATCATATGTAATAAAAATGTGCTGAAATTTCTAGTTTTATAACACTTAATGAAGTTTATGGTAGGGGGACGGACATTACGGATTTTTTGTCACAAACTAACTTTTGATGAGATATTCAGCCATATTTATTTATAGACTTGATGTACAGAAATGATTCTTTGACTATTTCAGCTTACATATTTTTCAAACTTTTCAAAGCTATCTCACATGTTTTAGCACCAAAAGATACTACTTTTTTTCTACACATTTTTAAGTATAGCTTTTTCAGATTTCTAGGGTGTTACATCCATACAACTTTGGTTCAAACCATGATTCTCAGAACAAGAATTACAGAAGTACATGATGTTATATATCAAATGAAAGCCAAGATATTTTTCTTTCACAAAATTTAATAGTGAAGATATAAAAAAAAAAGAATTTCTGTGAGTCAGCTTACAAAAATGATGAAATTTTAGATGCTAACCCGTTACATGCAAAAATGGCTAATTTTTGCATACTTAAACTTGTCGCACTACTTTATTTCTAAATTTTCATGATAAATGTTCACCTCCACATCTACATCTGTATCGTACGTTACTTACAAACTTTATTTCATAGTTCTATCATGTATTGTTTGAAAGCTGGGGCTATGTACATGATTTTTTGCTGAATTGGGCACTTTACTGTGCACCAGGCCTTATGTTCTCCGTGAGTCGGTGACTATTTGATGAAGGACATTGTGTCTGATATCATTAGTCCTCGACCTCTGATTCATGTGGGGAAGTTGGCAGTTACTTGCGGAGAACAGGTTTGTACTGGTACAGAATCCAGGAACACTGGTTAGGTTAACTGCCCGCTGTTACATGACTGAAATACAGTTGAAAAACGGCGTTAAACCCAAAGCAAACAAACAAATATAACATACCCAGACAGGTAGACATAGGGTCAAGGGTTACCGCATCCGTTTGTTTATAAATATGATACATATTTTTAATTTTGACACTTATAGATTCAACAACAACAAAATTTACTTTCATTTGAGCTGCACCATGAGATTGAGTTGACCAGAATATATTCATAGCTTCTATGCCATCTAAACAGCTGATCGCATGTATTTTATCTGACTGAGGCCCGACAGGGGTAGCCGAATTCAGAGATCTATGTATAGATCTAACCAAAATAGTGGTTTTGCAACCAGCATGAATCCATGCTGTTCACTAACGGTTTCTTTAATTGCAAGAGGCGTTTAAAGCGAACAGCATGGATCCTGACCAGACTGTACGGATGCTGGTTGCAAACACACTATGTTGGTTTTCTCATGGCGCTGTTCATTTTGCTATTTTTACATGTGCATACTACCATGTGTTGCTAATTTATCGATCAGCACATATCACAACAGTTCATGATGTATTAAATTTTGTTTCGTTGAAATATTTACAAGTATCACCGTCACATATATAATATAGGTTGCCGTTTTGTATATGTCTTTTCAGTTATCATCTGTTATTGCAGATTTCGGAACTAATTGCACTTTTATATTCTATATAAATGAAAGTGTTAGGATGCTCTAAATTGTCTGTGTTGCTATGGGGTTACTTCTTGTAGTGTAAGGAAACACGCTAAATTACTTCAGTAAGAATTCTAGGTTCAAATCCTAGCAGGAAGCCCTGGCATACAGAAATGAAAGCCTCGAAATGTCTGATGGTTGCGTGTTTTTGGTAGATTTATTTTCTGTTTATGTCTATGTTATACTGCTTAACAATCGTTATCGATTATAACTAGCAGTCTATGAATACACATGAATGAGAAACAAATACAAATTTAATGTGCCTCATATCTAAGCTTGTGATGTAACAATGGGCAGGAATACCTTATCATTGATAGATCTTATATAATCTAAATGGTCAGTGTGAGTGAATACAGGTTGAATAAGAACTACTTGTTCATTGATAATTCTTCCGCATTGTTCGTGAAAGGGACTATTTTGTGTAGCACATGAACATCATTTGGATGTGATTTGGAATCAAATAAAGATGCTTTATGATTGTCTGAAATACACTTTAACTTTGGTCGGGGGATAAACCCGCAACAAAAAATTGTATTAACTATTTACTTATTTCTGTAGAATGTAATGATTTATTCATTATTAGCCTAAATATTGACAGCTTGAATTTTCTTTGTCTGTATTTTTGTCATGTCTGTGTTGGCAGAAATGGGGAAAAGCATCTATATCAGAGCACTGCAAACAAACAATATTTTTTATTAAAAAAAAACAACAACATTTTATTTTCCCTTTATAAGTCATTTTGGTTTTATTTATATGCACTGCAGGCAAAGTAATTTTTGAAGATTCATATTGGAGGAAACTTGGGAATGCATAAGAGTATGTAGTATATGGAAAATAGTGGAATAGTTTTTTTTTCATTTTTTGCAGCTGAGACATAAAAATTATTTTGGATGTTCTATGATTTCTTGGAACTGATGCCAGTTGTATAAGAATATGCCTATTTTTCATTTTAAATGCCATAATTTTTATAACATGTTTCTTAAATGAGATTGACCAAATGCAAGTTTTTCATTGGAGAACACCAGAATGTGTTGACCAATCTGTTACTTATGTAAACAGTTAATATATACTCTGAGTGAAATTTAAAGGTTATTGTGCCAAAATGTTTTCAAAAATTATATATTTTCCAGTTTGAAAAAAATGCCTGCTACACTCCACACTCCATAATTGTAAGAATGTAGGAAGAGGCCTGGTTTCACAGAAATCCAGTTTTCCCCATTTTTTATTGAATAGGTATAAAAGACTTTTTACAATTACTCAGAAAATTATACTATTTTAAGCCCATACTTTGCTGTTTGTCCTTTCCTGACATGTGCTTTTTTCTTGTATATCATGGTTCAGCACAGCAACATAAAAGTAAATTTTACCCAAAAGTGCTATTTATTCATACAGAAAAATCTCCAACAGATAGTTTTAATTTTGATAAAAACATTTTTTTCCAGAGTAAATAGCATTAAAAAATTCCTGATTTGAAATAACACTGACTCTCCAAATTTCACAAAAAGGAAATCAACTTATATGTGAGGTCTAAGCCTTTGTATATGAGAAATATTTATTTGGACTTCCAATTTACAAAACATTGTGGGTTTTTTTGTCATTAATCATGTTAATTGTGTATTTTTGTACAAATTTGTTTTGGTATACACTTTGAGAAATAATATAGATAACCATAAAACATAACAGGTTTTCTCTAAATTTCCCACACAATAATTTGTTGGTACAAGGACAATATGAAAGACTAATATACAGTACATGATAAATTCAAGATTATATACTTGCATATTAATCACCAAAATGTACATTATTGAATGGGAACCAATATTGGACAGGGAACCAGATTAAGTAATGTGTTACACATATGCATTATTGGTTCCCCTCACTCTGCGTTGTCGATACATGTGCTTGTCAGCCGGGTACCACGGACAATTCAACAGAGAGTTGATGTGGCAAACGAAAAGTTACTTGCGTGAGATGGAAATAAAGAAGAAATTTGCTGTATTAAGTCCATGACGTGTAATAATATGTATATGACCGGAAAGATTATTAAGCGCTGAGTGGATGGACACCAATAATATGCGTGTTTGTGTCGGATTAAGTTAAATAAAATCGTCCCAAACAAGGTCACTACTGTACATGTAAACAATGAGGAAAAGTTTGGTATCTTCAGTATTTTAAGGCTTGATAGTATATGGGGGCATTTTTTAAATATTAGTAGAAACTTACGAAACCTGTTCATATTCGTCAGATACGTATGTGTGGTGATAATATACAATTATAAGCTTGTCTAAGCCCCAAGTGTCTGTGCATTTATCTAGCACATGACAGTGTGGTGTTTTTGGAGATTTTATTTTTAATATTTTTGTGTTTCTTACAGAAAAATATTACTCAGTTGCACTAGTGTAGACTATATCCTGACATTTCCCATTCATGAAGTTTCTTATCTGGTGAACTAGGAATTTATCTTGTCTTCAAAAATTGGCTACATTACAGGTAATTGTTTTCGTTTTTATAATTCTCACTTATTACTGTATTATTGCTTTTTGCATAGCTAGTAACGTGCCTTTTCAAATGTTATATCATTTTATATTCTATGCACCACATTTACAAAGAGTTGGTGTCTTTTCTTTTCGCACCCACATTCTGCATAACTGTCATGGCCGACAAGTCGGAATATCCTTAACTGAATTATAACAGCTAAAAGTGTACTCACATTTCTCAAAATGTTTAATATCATGTCTCCTTTGAATAAGTACAGTAACAGTAGTCCAACTAATTTGACGCGATCCTAGGAAATATTGTGATATTTTTAGCCCACCATCATCAGATGGTGGGCTATTCAAATCACTCTGCGTCCGTGGTCCGTCGTCCTTCCGTCCGTCCGTCCGTCCGTCCGTCCGTCATTCCGTCCGTCCTTCCGTTAACAATTTCTCGTTATCGCATCTCCTCAGAAACTACCAGGGGGATTTTGACCAAACTTTGTCAGAATGATGTATTGGTACCCTAGTTGTGTCCCCCTGAAAATCAGACTGGTTCAACAAATTTTTAGTAAGTTATGGCCCTTTGTTTATTTCTATAATTTACATAGATTTATATAGGGAAAAACTTTGAAAATCTTCTTGCCCAAAACCACAGAGCCTAGGGCTTTGATATTTGGTATGAAGCATCATCTAGTGGTCTTCTACCAATATGATTCAAATTATTTCCCTGGGGTGTAATATGGCCCCGCCCGGGGGTCACATGGTTTATATAGACTTATATAGGAAAAACTTTGAAAAACCTCTTGTCCAAAACCACAGGGCCTAGGGCTTTGATATTTTGTATGTGACATCATCTAGTGGTCTTCAACTAAGATTGTTCAAATTATCCCCTAGGGTCAAATATGGCCCCGCCCCGGGGGTCACATGGTTTACATAGACTTATATAGGGAAAAACTTTGAAAATCTTCTTGTCCAAACCACAAAGCCTAGGGCTTTGATATTTGTAATGTAGCATCGTCTAGTGGTTCTCTACCAAGTTTGTTAAAATTATCCCCCTAGGGTCAAATATGGCCCCGCCCTGGGGTCACATGGTTCATATAGACTTATATAGGGAAAAGCTTATAAAAACTTCTTGTCAATAACCTACAACATTCAGATTTGGACCACATGTATGGTTTTGAGTGGCAAGATGAACCTTGACATGAGTTGCCCTTGATTTTGACCTAGTGACCTACTTTCACATTTCTGTAGCTACAACCTTCAAATTTGGACCACATGCATAGTTTTGTGCACTGAAATAAACTTTGACCTTGACATTGACCTAGTGACCTACTTTCACATTTTTGAAGGTACAGGCTTCAAATTTGGACCACATGCATAATTTCGTGTTCCGAAATGAAATTTGACCTTGATTTTGACCCAGTGACCTACTTTCACATTTCTCAAGCTACAGCCTTCAAATTTGGACCACCTGCATGGTAATTGTACCGAAACAAACTCTGACCTTTACATCGACCTAGTGACCTACTTTCACATTTTTGAAGGTACAGGCTTCAAATTTGGACCACATACATAGTTCTGTATTCCGAAATAAAATTTGACCTTGATTTTGACCTAGTGACCTACTTTCACATTTCTCAAGCTACAGCCTTCAAATTTGGACCACATGCATTTTTTTGTGTACCGAAACAAACTTTGACCTTTACATTGACCTAGTGACCTACTTTCACATTTTTGAAGGTACAGGCTTCAAATTTGGACCACATGCATAGTTTTGTATTCCGAAATAAAATTTGACCTTGATTTTGACCTAGTGACCTACTTTCACATTTCTCAAGTTACAGCCTTCAAATTTGGACCACTTGCATAGTTTTGTGTACCGAAATGAACTTTGACCTTAAGATTGACCTAGTGACCTACTTTCAGATTTCTGTAGCTATAGGCTTCAAATTTAGACCACATGAATAGGATTGTGCACCGAAACAAACTTTGACCTTGATATTGACCTAGTGACCTACGTTCACATTTTTGAAGGAACAGGCGTCAAATTTGGACCACATGCATAGATTTGTGTTGTGAAGTGAAATTTGACCTTGATTTTGACCTAGTGACCTACTTTCTCATTTCTCAAGCTACAGCCTTCAAATTTGGACCACTTGCATAGTTTTGTGTACCGAAATAAACTTTGACCTTAAGATTGACCTAGTGACCTACTTTCAAATTTCTCAAACTACAGTCTTCAAAATTGATGCACATGCTTAGTTTTGTGTACAAAGAACTTTGTCCTTGAAATTGATCTAGTGACCTACTTTCACATTTCTTAAGTTACAGCTTTCAAATTTAGACCACATGCACAGTGTTGTGTACGGAAATGAAATTTGACCTTGAGCTAGTCAGTAAGTCTTGAAATTTGGAACACACAAAAATAACACATTGGTGGGCGCCAAGATCACTCTGTGATCTCTTGTTTCATATGGCAATATCCCCATTTAGATTGCCCGTCAGCGTCACAAATATAAAACAATACATGTATGAACGTGTAATTATTTGGACTAGTACACAGGTGTTGACATAATTCTGTTCTGTAGGATATTTATAGCGCGCTATTTATATATCCGATTAAAGGTAGTCTCAAAAAAAATATTCATTTCTCTTGGATTCAAACAGGAATATATGGTGTTAGTCCGGTTACCGGACGTGTAGTCTTAACACTCTCGGTATAGTTCGTGTGTTTCCGTACGAAAGGGTTATCTCCACCTGAACAAGAACTTAAGAACGCATTGAAATTAATTCACAACCCAGCTCCTTGCAATCACATAGTTAAGAAACCGCTTAAGTTGTTTTCACCAAGAAGTATACACCGTTGACGCTCCAAGAAGGCACGATGTAAGTAACCACAAGTTGAGTATGATGAAGTAGTATGTCAGATTACAGCATGTCCGATAGCTAGATGTTATCTTCATCAATAAGTATTCACACTATTGACGGTCCAAGAAGGTACGATGTACGGAACCAGACTAGTCAGTATGATGAAGTAGTATATCAGATTACAGCATGTCCGAAAGCGAGACGAATATATGAAGCAGGCAAGATCAAATCAAACTGAATATCAAATAAAGGCATGTATATGTAAGAATGCAAGATGGGATTCCGAATGTCAAAATCAAGCAGTCAACTTGTCAGACGGAGACACGTGTACGCAAGAAGGCAATATGCAATTTTTGCCTTAATATTGTTCCATAACTGACAGCTCTTGTTTAAAAAAGTAATGAAGTTAGAAACATGTAATTTTTTACGTATGCTCAAAGTTTGCTCGCGTTGCTAAACAATTTGCCAGATGTGATATGTTTATTCTTTTGTGAACTACACATGAACTCTTTCTGTATTTATCCTTTCTTCAGTCTGTCCATTTATAATTATGATTTGAAACGCTGTCATAGGAAATGAGCGGTGTGCTGATATCACGGAACCGGCTGTTAAAGCTGAGCACTGTCATAAGCTTGAACATCTTTTAGTCTATATTAAAAAAGTAGTAAAGTTAGAAACCAGATTTTTTCAAGTTTTGCTTATGCTCAGTTTAATTTTGTTCGCGTTGCTAAATAATATACACGTACATTCACATTTGAATCTATATGCGCATAAATTCTTTGGAAACTGTTAACTAGGCATAATGTGGGTAGTTATGAAAATAAAAATAAATAATAATTTCAAATAAAAAAGGCTTCTGTGCCTAAATATTTCAGAAACTCCGAAGTTCCTATTATTTGTTATAAATATAAAACACCTGTAAGAAATGTTATATTCAATTACAATAAAATTGTTTCCGACTTAGATGTTCTAAGAAATACCCCTTCTTACTGCGAATGTAAAACCTCAAAATTTTGCTATTCAGATGCAGGTCATGTCATCACTGGTAATTTTGATATTATTAAAGACAAACGTATTCGTAATTTATTCTTTAAAGGACCTAAATATAGAATTTCTTCAACTATTGATTTTAATGCTTGTCGTGGTCAGATTGCGGAATCCATCGAAACCTTCTGTGTTAAATGGTGCCGTCGTGAGAACGCTGATCCCAATGCATTAACGTCTTGGAAACGAAATATTTTTAACATTTTTGATTCTCGAATAAAATTTTATCAAACTAATGAACACCTACTTCCACCAAAACCCAAGTTTACTTTAAGACATTTGAAAAAAGAAATCCAAGAATTTCACTCAAGTATGTCTTAGTTCCAGCAGACAAGGCGGCCAACAATATTATCATCATTTGACGCCTACATTATATTAATGTTTTACAAAACGAACTAAATAGCACTAAAACTTATACATTGAGTCCTTCTGTTGAAAATAAGTTGGTCACTGATCACATCACTGAAGTTTCTAATTTAAAAGTTCGTATAGACGATCAACAAATTAAACTACCGACAATGTACTGGATTTCTAAATTGCATAAACAACCATATAAAGCTCGCTTCATCGCTAATTCTAGCTCTTGTACAACTACAAATATTTCAAAACTATTAACATCATGTCTAACTGCTGTGAAAGCCCACGTGGATAGATACTGCGATAAAGTATACGAAAACTCTGGTAAACACTTATTTTGGTCGATTAAAAATTCTGGCGAAATCCTGGATAAGTTTAAAATAAATAATTACAAGGTTTCTACAGTCAGTACATACGATTTTTCTACTTTGTATACCACTTTACCACATAACTTAATAAATGACAAATTAACTGCCCTAATTCAAAAGACTTTTGCCAGAGAGAATGCTACATTTCTCGCTTGCAATTTTGATAAAGCTTTTTTTACTAGCAATATTATTAAACATTATACAATGTGGACCTGTGACGAAGTTTGTAAAGCCCTTTCCTTTTTATTGAACAACATTTACATCAGGTTTGGGAATGCAGTTTTTAGACAAGTTGTTGGTATTCCCATGGGAACAAATTGTGCACCCCTTGTCGCAGATTTGTTTTTGTATTGTTATGAAAGAGACTTTATGTTGAGCCTTTCTCCAGATACGCAGGCAGACTGCATTTAATAATACATCACGCTATCTTGTTGATATTCTTAATATGGATAATCCGTTTTTTGGTCATTTGGTGGGTACTATTTATCCTAGGGAGCTTCAGTTAATTAAAACTAACAATTCGGATACTGATGCTTCATTTTTAGATTTACATCTCTCTATTTATGACAATATTATACATACCAAAATTTATGACAAGAGGGATGATTTTAATTTTAGTATTGTAAATTTTCCCCATTTGAATGGGGATGTACCTCAGGCTACATCTTATGGGGTATATATTTCTCAATTAATTCGGTTTGCCAGAGCGTGTAGTCATGTCAAGCATTTCAATGAACGTAATCAATATATTACAAGTAAACTTCTTCAGCAAGGCTACTGTTATTACAAATTGCGTAAATATTTTGCTAAATTTTACTATCGTAATGCTGATTTAGTTTTAAAATTCAATAGTAATTTAAAGACACTTCTGCGAGAAGGTATTTCTAAACCCGTTTTTTATGGGGATGTGGTTTACAAACTTCGTAAGATATTGGGTCATGGTAATTTTCCAAATGTATTTGGTAAAATTATAAAACGTTTTATTAAAAGAGGTTACGACCCAACTGTTTTGAGACACACCGCATGTTTAGTGTTCAACCCGTTTACAGTTAGACACTACGCTTCCCTCTTTGATTGTGTCTGACGGAAGAGGGGGAGGACTCTATGATAAGCAGTTTATAAATCCTACCAGGACTGAACTATTTTGATATTTGTCTTCTGGCCTGTTTCGTCGGGCCCTTAAGGGTGTTTCTCTTGTTGCTCTGTCTTCTGAAAAGGCATTGAGTACATACGTTTTTGGTTCTTAAGGTTTGCTTTTTATATATTTATACACGAGCATTTTTGTGTTTTACATGCCATGCCTTTTTGTTTCCATTACGTGTGTTAGAGATTCACCTGGACGGGATTACTTTTATTTACACTGTCCCGTGTCTTTGGAACATGGTGGGGTTAAGAGTGAGGTTGGGTGCGCACCATAAACCGGTTTAAGCTCCCCAGTGGTGTTTTTGCCACTGACCGTTCCAAGGCGGTGCCCCACTGTGTTCCTTTGTTTGTTCGTTTTGTCCTGATGTGTTGGCTTTGTGTGTGTGTGTGTGTGTTCCTTTGTTTGTTCGTTTTGTCCTAATGTGTTGTGTGTGTGTGCGTGTGTGTGTGGTGCACGCGTCTGCGTGCTGTGGGTTTCGTTTTGAGGAGGCTGCGTTTTTGGTGCGTGGCATTCCCTGTTTGATATTTGTCTTTGTTTTTTCTGAATGTTTTTGACAGTTTTATTTTGTGTTTTAAGTTGTTCCAGTATGTTTTCCTTCTCGCAAAAATAAGTGTTTAAGTAAAAATAATTGTTTTTTTCCTGTATTTTCTTTTGCTGTGCGTACTATTTTACAATTCGTTTTAAACTTTGTACTCCTTTCATTTCGTATACGCAATAGTTCATACTACCCAACAATTCGTATTAAATTTCGCACTGCACTTCATTCAACCTTGCATTTTGTACTACCGTACATTTCGCAGTACAATTCTTACTAGTCTACATTTTATATTTATTTATATTTCGCACTACATTTTGAACAACATGATTTACTACCCTGCATTTTGTATTAATAGCTACCCTTAAATTTGTACTACCCTATATTTCCTACTACTCATTTACTACACTACATTTCGTATTAGATTTCGCACTGCATTTCATACACTTCTACGTAGCAGGCTTTAATTGTATGTATTGCAGAATGAATTGTATTTCATCAGAATGTTAATTTAACTGCATAATTAATATTTTTGCAAGAACATACCATATACAGAACCGTTGTGTCCCAGATATATACTGAAGTTATATCCGACTCGTTTAAGAGAACTTAACACAGTTCTGTTACAAGTTAACTTTGTTTAAAATTTCGGTTGTACTCAAACAGATGGAACATAGATATGTAAAGGTGATTATTTACTTTTATTAAAAATTCTAACTTCCACTGAGAATCTAAAATGTATTCCTATATTACTTTCCCATGACCTGCTTACATTGTAGATACGAACCGGTTATGGAAGATTTGTTACACATCACATCCTATCCGCATTATACATTTCATATATTATGAAAATAACACATGTTACGAAAATGTATAAAGATTGGATCTGTATTGGTTTCCAAGATAACAATTTGCAAAATATTGAACTTTTAATTACATAAGCTATTCATAAACGCATATAAACATGATTTAGAAGTACATACATTTGAACATGACCATGAAAATGTTATACTATCAGAAACATACATGGGTCAAATCAAGTGAAAAAAAGCCTTTTCCTCTGCAAACTGCAAAGCTTATGTTTCACACTGACGTAAACGCCAACAATATTGATACTTTTTGGACTGTCGAATATTTTGCATGCCAAAATACCTAAGTGCAAAAATGTTATTCTGATATAAATGCCTTTTTCTTAATTCTCCGAAAGCCAGAAGTATTTCTTGTTTACTCCATTACGATGGATACTTGCATTTCTCATCAAGAAGGGGCAATAATACTTTTTTGTTTTTTAAGAATGTCGATATACCAGAAATGCGAAGGAAACCAGCAAGGTGATCTGTTTATATAGATAACCTTGATGTATATCAGAAATATATCTGTAAATTTTTGCATATTTTTGTATGTCAATTAGTGTTAGTACTGCAATGAGGCCAACATTTTTTTTATTTTCTGTTTTTTTTTTTCACAGAATTTCCAGTATGACTGCATTTCATTTATTTTTTCCATGATGACTTCTGATTTTTCTCAAATTTGCACAGCATTTTTATACGCCCAAAGGGACGTATAATGTTATGGGCCCGGTGTCCATCTGTCCGTCCGTTAGCAATTTCGTGTCCGCTCTGTAACTCTTGAACCCCTTGAAGTATTTCAAAGAAACTTGACACAAATGTTCACCACACCAAGACGACGTGCAGAGCATATGTTTTGGATGTCTCATTTCAAGGTCAATGTCACACTTAGGGGTCAAAGGTCATATGAGTGTGTTTCGTGCCCGCTCTGTAACTCTTGAACTGCTTGAAGGATTTCAAAGAAACTTGGCACAAATGTTCACCACACTGAGACGAAGTGCAGAGCGCTTGTTTCGGATGACTAGCTTCAAGGTCAGGGTCACACTTAGGAGTGAAAGGTCATATATGACTTTGCTGTGTTCGCTGTGTAACTCTTGAACTGCTTGAAGGATTTCAAAGAAACTTGGCACAAATGTTCACCACACTTAGGCGACGTGCAGAGCGCATGTTTTGTGTGATTCGCTTCAAGGTCAAGGTCACACTTAAGGGTCAAAGGTCATATATGACTTTGCTTTGTGTATATTGCTATGCATTGCAGTGCTCTTGTTTTTATTTGGCAGATCCCTTTTTGTTCTCTTACAATATTTTTTTAGCTCACCAGAGCACAAAGTGCTCAAGGTGAGTTATTGTGACCGATCATTGTCCAGCGTCCGTCGACGCCCATCGTCCGTCGTCCGTCAACATTTGCCTTGTGAACACTCTAGAGACCACATTTTTGACCCAATCTTTATGAAACTTGGTCAGAAGTTAGTCTTGATGATCTGTAGGTCAAGTTCGAAACTGGATCATGTGGGGTCAAAAACTAGGTCAGTAGGTCAAATCATAGGAAAAGCTTGTGAACACTCTAGAGACCACATTTTTGACCCATTCTTTATGAAACTTGGTCAAAATGTTTGTCTTGATGATCTCTAGGTCAAGTTTGAAACTGGGTCATGTGTGATTAAAAACTAGGTCAGTAGGTCAGATCATAGGAAAAGCTTGTGAACACCCTAGAGGCCATATTTTTGACCCAATCTTTATGAAACTTGGTCAGAATGTTTGTCTTGATGATCTCTAAGTCAGATTTGAAACTGGGTCATGTGGGGTCAAAAACTAGGTCAGTAGGTCAGATCAATAGAAAAGCTTGTGAACACTCTAGAGACCACATTTTTGACCCAATCTTTATGAAACTTGGTCAAAATGTTTGTCTTGATGATCTCTAGGCCAGGTTCGAAACTGAGTCATGCGGGGTCAAAATCTAGGTCAGTAAGTCAAATCATAGGAAAAGCTTGTTAACACTCTAGAGGCCACATTTTTTATCCAACTTTTATGAAACTTAGTCAGAATGTTTGTCTTGATGATTTGAAACTGGGTCATATGGAGTCAAAAACTAGGTCAGTAGGTCAGATCAAAGGAAAAGCTTGTAAACACTCTAGAGACCACATTTTTGACCTAATCTTTCTGAAACATGGTCAGAACGTTAGTATTGATGATCTCTAGGTGAAGTTTGAAACTGGGTCATGTGGGGTCAAAAACTAGGTCAGTAGGTCAGATCAAAGGAAAAGCTTGTGAACACTCTAGAGACCACATTTTTGACCTAATCTTTATGAAACTTGGTCAGAATATTAGTCTTGATGATCTCTAGGCCAAGTTCGAACTGGGTCATGTGGGGTAAAAAACTGGGTCAGTAGGTGAGATCAAAGGTAAAGATTGTGAACACTCTAGAGACCACATTTTTGACCCAATCTTTATGAAACTTGGTCAGAATGTTTGTCTTGATGATCTCTAGGTCAAGTTTGAAACCGGGTCATGTGGGGTCAAAAACTAGGTCAGTAGGTCAGATTAATGGAAAAGCTTGTGAACACTCTAGAGACCACATTTTTGACCTAATCTTTATGAAACTTGGTCAGAATATTAGTCTTGATGATCTCTATGCCAAGTTCGAACTGGGTCATGTGGGGTAAAAAACTGGGTCAGTAGGTGAGATCAAAGGTAAAGATTGTGAACACTCTAGAGACCACATTTTTGACCCAATCTTTATGAAACTTGGTCAGAATGTTTGTCTTGATGATCTCTAGGTCAAGTTTGAAACCGGGTCATGTGGGGTCAAAAACTAGGTCAGTAGGTCAGATTAATGGAAAAGCTTGTGAACACTCTAGAGACCACATTTTTGACCTAATCTTTATGAAACTTGGTCAGAATATTAGTCTTGATGATCTCTATGCCAAGTTCGAACTGGGTCATGTGGGGTAAAAAACTGGGTCAGTAGGTGAGATCAAAGGTAAAGATTGTGAACACTCTAGAGACCACATTTTTGACCCAATCTTTATGAAACTTGGTCAGAATGTTTGTCTTGATGATCTCTAGGTCAAGTTTGAAACCGGGTCATGTGGGGTCAAAA
Organism: Mercenaria mercenaria; assembly: GCF_021730395.1. Classification (NCBI taxonomy): domain Eukaryota; kingdom Metazoa; phylum Mollusca; class Bivalvia; order Venerida; family Veneridae; genus Mercenaria; species Mercenaria mercenaria. Next base: position 51,384 of record NW_026460109.1, on the reverse strand, counting down.
ACTAGGTCAGTAGGTCAGATTAATGGAAAAGCTTGTGAACACTCTAGAGACCACATTTTTGACCCAATACGAGGTCACTAGACTAGATCAAAGGAAATTCTTTTCAACACTCTAGAGACCACAATTTAAGTTTGAAACTCATGGGAATTAGTCAGAATGTTTGTTTTGATAATCTATAGGTCAGGTTCGAATCTGGGTCATATTGGGTCAAAAACTAGGTCACCGGTCAAATCAAAGGTAAAGCTTGTGAACACTCTAGAGGCCACAGTTGTAACAAAATCTTTACGAAATTTAGTCAGAATGTTTGTCTTGATGATCTTTAGGTCAAGTTCAACTCTTGGTCATGTGGGGTCAAAAACTAGGTCAGTAGGCCAGATCAACTCTGGTGAGCGATGTATAGGGCCATCATGGCCCTCTTGTTTGAATTACTTCCCTTTTGAGTTACTATAAATAGCTTATTTTGAAACTTTTTTATTATTGGCAGTAGGGAAAAGCCGAGATCACTTTTCTGTGGTACAACATGGATGGTACATCCAATTTTTAACTCACCTGAGCAATGCTCAGGTGAGTTTTTGTGATCGCTCGATGTCCGTCGTCTGTCTGTCTGTCGTCTGTCTCTGTCAACATTTAGATTGTGTATGCGACAGAGGCTGTATTTTTCAACTGATCTTTATGAAATTTGGTCAGAATGATTACCTTGATGAAATCTAGGATAATTTCGAAAATGGGTCATCATGGGTCAAAAACTAGATTACTCGGTCAGATCAAAGTAAAACCTTGTGTATGCGATAGAGGCTGTATTTTTCAAAAAGTCTTCATGAATTTTGGTCAGAATGATAACCTTGATGAAGTCTAGGCCGAGTTCAAAAACTAGGTCACTAGGTCAAATCAAAGAAAAACCTTGTGTATGCGATAGAGGCTGTATTTTTCAATTAGTCTTCATGAATTTTGGTCAGGATGATTACCTTGATGAAGTTTAGGCCGAATTCGAAAATGGGTCATCTGGGGTCAAAAACTAGGTCACTAGGTCAAATCAAAGAAAAACCTTGTGTATGCGATAGAGGCTGTATTTTCCTATTAATCTTCATGAATTTTGGTTAGAATGATTGCCTAGATAAAATCTAGGTCAGGTTCTAATATGGGTCATCTTTGGTCAAAAAGTAGGTCACTAGGTCAAATCAAAGAAAACCTCATATATGTGATAGAGCTTATTTTTCAATTGATCTTCATGAAATTTGGTCAGAATGATTGCCTTTATGAAATCTAGGCTGAGTTTGATTATGTTTTATCTGGGGTCAAAAAGAAGGTCACTAAGTTATTTCAAAGAAAAACCTCGTGTATGTGATAGAGGCTGTATTTTTCAACTGATCTTCATGAAATTTTGTCAGAATGATAGCCTTGATGAAATCTAAGTCAAGTTCGAATATTGGTCATCTGGGTTCAAAAACTAAGTCACTAGGGCAAATCAAGGCAAAACCTTGTGTATGCAATAGGGGCTGTATTTTACACTGGATTTTCATGAAATTTAGTCAGAATGGTTGCGTTGATAAAATCTAGGTCAGATTTGAATATGGATTGTCTAGGGTGAAAAACTAGGTCACTAGGTCAAATCAAAGAAAAACCTTGTGTATGCGATATAGGCTGTATTTTTCAATTGGTCTTCATGAAATTTGGTCAGAATGATAGTCTTGATGAAATCTAGGTCAAGTTCGTATATGGATTACCTTGGGTCAAAAACTAGGTCACTAGTTCAAATCGAAGAAAATACTTGTTTATACTCAAGGTTTTTGCTCAAATTTTAATGATAGTTGGTCAGAATATTTATATGCCCCCGGCATCTACTGATGCGGGAGGCATATAGTGATCGTCCTGTCCGTCCGTCCGTCATTCCGTCCGTCCGTTCGTCCGTCCGTACGAGGTTAACCAAATGGGACCGTTTCGTCTAGCATCAAAACCCCTTGCTAGAATGACTTGATACTAATGAAGATGTAACCTATGAACATTCCTCATCTTCAGACATCACCTGACCTCAGTTTGACCTTGACCTCATTTTGGACTTAGGTTGCTTTATATGGGCCATCCCTTGGTTAACCAAATAGGACCGTTTCGTCTAGCATCAATACCCCTTGCTAGAATGACTTGATACTAATGCAGATGTAACCTGTGAACATTCCTCATCTTCAAACATCACCTGACCTCAGTTTGACCTTGACCTCATTTTGGACTTAGGTTGCTTTATATGAGCCATCTCTTGGTTTACCAAATGGGACCGTTTGGTCTAGCATTAATACCGCTTACAAGAATGAATTGATACTAATACAGATGTAACCTGTGACCATTCCTCATCTTCAAACATCATCTGACCTCAGTTTGACCTTGACCTCGTTTTGGACTTAGGTTGCTTCGTATCGACAAGGATGCCACCGGGGGCATCACGCGTTTATTGAACGCAGCTCCTTGTTTTCCATGAAATCACTAGGTCAAACATGTTTACATTGTTATGGTGTGTTTTTCAGGTGAGCGACATAGGGCCATCTTGGCCCTCTTGTTAGATGTATTTTGACATAACTTTACCAGGTAAGAATTTTTTGTGGACTTTGATTTTTTTTTTTTTTTTTTGAGTTTCTCCTTTTTCTTGTTCCTGTCCTTTGGGCTTCAACAGTCAAGTTCTATAAATTTTGCTCCCATCCTCTGATGTAACCCTTCGGGCGTATATTGCCCCGCTTGGCGGCGCTTTTGTTATGCACATAGCAATTGTCTTCGCCCATTTTCCTTTCACCTTACGTGTTTTTGAAATTTTGAACAAAATAGTTGCACCCAATTTATTACTTCCTTAATATCAATATTATATAATTTATATTTAGATCTTTACGGTTTCAATACAAGAGGACATGACCTACCAGCTTTCTGACAGCTGGCGAAAGGCCTTAATAAAAATTTTGCCCTTAAGAAAAATATTGATATTAATCATCTTCTGTTTTCATTTACATTTATTTTACCATGCGTTTTAAATTCTATTTTGATGAATTAAGCAAATTTTGGTCTTATCTTTTTTTTACGAATAATTTTTAACTTTTCATATGTATAACTTATGCACATCAAAGATATATTCTCTACATATCTGTTAAGTTTTAATAATGTTCCACACTACTTGTACACGTGCAGCAAGCTCGGTTAACATGAAAACTTATCAATTGTGTCAATTTAATAAATATATCAACATATTAATTCAAAACAAAACGTTGACAAAATGCATATATATTGTTCACTGCTTATAAAAAATATACGTTCGTTACGTAGATATACTTATCTACTATTCCGTAGGTATATTCTATAGGTTTCCAATGCTTCTGTTAGCATGGCCTTTATACCTAAAATAACACTAATCTAGTGTTCTTTGTGAGTCACTGCTCACAGGTCATCAACAAACACATTTCCTGTATCTACCGTGGTCTTAGTTTCTGCCACGTTACATTTACTATAATCACAATATTACATTCAAAGTCAGAAATATATACAACATCTATTTACAAAATCCGAACCTTCATTCTTTTGAAACAGTAAACCTCATACCAACATTTTATCTAAATAATGCTCCAAAAAATATGATACCAAAATACTTTTAAAACAAGTGTAGTCTAAATTATGAATTTTAAATTGAATACAGGTATGTTAAAGTATAGTTTGACATGCGAACTGCCAGAAGCAAATTTGACAAGTTACCTACATGTTAACTAATATTTGACAGGTGTAATCTAGATTTTATACCATAAATGACATTACCCACACGTTACTTTGACAACTGAACTTGCATAACTCTGATTTGATACATAAATATACATAATTATATTAAGGCAAACTTTTCAGTAACAGTTTTAATTTTAAATTGCATTTCGTGCTAGATTGAATTCAGCTATTTTTTTCTCCCAAAATATACCCAAAACTTTTAAAAGGAAAAATAGACATTTCTACTTGACAATGCGTTTTTGAAGATCTAGTGGCTCGTGTAGCGTAATGCATTATGGCCTCTAAGAGCCACATGGCACCAGTGTTACCAGACTTGTAAAACCTGTGGTTGGACTTTCACACACATATATAAGATTGAAGACACAATAGTTCGCTTCAGATGTTTTTTTTTAATTTCAGGTATTTAAAGAAAGTCTTTTAGTACAAGTAATTTTATTGTCTCAGTGCCCATCTTTCAAATAATATTTAGCTACTATAAAATGTTAATAACTAATTATGTATATTCTAAAGTTGTCTTTCATGAAATCTACATAACATATTTGGAAATTAACCTAACGAGGCATAATGGTATTTTTGACTTACGTTGGCAGAACCACGGGTGGTGGCTCTGCCGCCTCGCCTCCCTGAATGTTTAGTACAGAGACCTTTTATATGCACCGGCCAGACTGTTGATTACCAAATTAAGATGTAGTTTTCCTGGTGTTATGTCTTAACCTGCCCAGAGCTACGCTTACTTGTCAGTTTTATATTTCAACAATTTTAAAAGGTCAAGAGTTTCCGATGAAAGCCTTTAACTAATTTTGAATGAATATATACTATCCAAGACTTTGAATAATTTAGTCTTTTAAAACAATAGCCTAGCCCCCTTTTTGAAATATTACATTATATTGTTATATGAATTGTATGGGAATAAATACTTAAAAAATTATCAGCTCATATTTCCTAGACTGTTTAATTATAATTATCTGATGACCCCAAGCGATTAGGAGTCACTTGTCTGTGACCTTGACCTACTGACCTACTTTCATGTTGTTTTTTTAAGATACAGCCTTTAAATTTGGATGACATGTACAGTTTTGCACACCAATCTTAAAACTGACTCAGTGACCATGAATGTGACCTAGTGACCTACTTTCTAATATTTTAGCGTCAGTTTAAAATTGACTTTCAGTGACCATGAATGTGACCTAGTGACCTACTTTCTAATATTTTAGCGTCAGTTTACCATTTGAAACATGTGGCTCATATTACTCAGACCTGTGAGCGATTCAGGGTCATCATGACCCTCTTGTTCTTCTAATAGGTACGGCAGATATGCCATTGGTTCAATAGAAATGAAAGTTTTCATTTGCACAGCAACTTACCTGATATATATTTGTCTCAAATGCTTTCCAGTACCCAAAACATTGAAAATTTATAAAACTCAATGCTTTTAACACGTCTCGTTTGTTGTCTTTTCAGTAGTGTAACGGCAGGATTCAATCATGGCAGAGAGGTTCGCTTTCAACGACTTAGCAATTCATCATGTTGGTAAGTATGAACGTGATACAAATTTAAAAAAAAAATTATATCTGGATAGTTTTTGTTCTGTTTTCTGAAAACAAGGAAGAGTTTTAGCTATGATAATCCTAAGCAGGACAGTAAGAATTGTCGATATTTGCTCGTATCGTTTTAAATCTTATTCACCACAGGTACTATGCAAAGAAATGTGCAATTAAAACGATTTCTTATTTCTTTTCTCGATTGAAACAATTTTGGACCTTAAAACATGTTTGAATGTAAAACGAGTTATACAAGAGGAGAGCACCATATTTTAACGGAATATCACGTGATATTTGAAGCTAATTCCATTTGTAAATTAATGTAGCAAAATTTCATGTCTGACTTTTTAGATTTAGAATTTCAAATTTCAAAAATGCCGTAGTTAACATGCTGTATATACATACATACTGCACTCCTTACTCAACATTAATGGAATATCTTCATGTTTTCCTGCAAAATATATCACGGATTTGTTTACTAAGAGGAAACAGAAACAGGTTATATTTTGTTCCAAATCAAAACTCAATAAATTATTGAGAAATCATAACTGTATGATTATAGGTGATGTCTTGGAAACATAAGTTAGTTCGTCCAATTAATACAGTTAATAATTTGACAATCTAACTTGGTTTTATGTTTAAGCAGTAAAATTTGAATAACAAAAGAAGGATATGACATTACATAGCAATTGCTAGGCTTTGATTTATCTGGAGCACGCAGGTGAGATAAGCAAGATTATAAAGATTGCACAAAAGTAATACTGCGCATGTTGATACATTAAAAACAAATCGTTCCAACAAGATTTAGCTTACCAAAAGGTTCCTTCTAGCGCATATAAAATATTCTTTTTAAGGGATATTGTTTTAGCATAATGTTACAAATGTTTAATAATGCAACGAGAAAAATATGTGCTGTCATTATTGGTGCAAACTTAATTAAGAACTAATCTAAGTATAAACGGTTTTATAATAACCCAAAATTGTTTTTTTAATATAAGCAAGTGCAGTACATATTCTGCTATTTGGAAGCATTTGTCTTGCAGTCTGTGTTCCGGATATTTTCATCACGCGACTACACCAGCGAGTACCTGCACACTTAACACAAAGAAATTTAATACATGCATTTACGATTCGAAAAACAAATCAGGAAGAGTAAAAAAAGTACGCAAAAGAAAGCACCTGCAAATCCGAAACGTTAGAAGCTAAAAGAATCACGTGACCAGGGAAAATTTCATTACGTAAATTTTTATTTGGCGGGAGTCTATTTTTAGATGATGCATATTCATATTCATTTCATTAATCTCGATTCTTTACTATGATATATTTAATTGAGGAGTTACATGATTTAAACTTTATTATTGTGTCTTGTTGTTCTGTTATTTTAGTAGTTGTATTGCACTATAAAGACTGAAATAAAGATTGATTATGCGTAAACACATATTGGGCTAGAAGCTATTTGTAATGAATATGCATGAGTCCAAGATGGCGGCCCCCTACGGGAAATCGGATTCCTTTGATGATACCCTTGCATCCATTACATGCTCAGTCAAGTGTGACATGTTCACCATAAGTGTTCCTTCTCTTGAGAAGGAACAATAATAATTAGTTGTAGTTTAATTGCTTATCCATTTATTGAGCTATAATCACTTTAAAAAAATACACAAAGCGTTTTTAGAAACAAAATGTCCAAATCCCAATTTTACTACATACAGTGAATTTAACGTTTATGATTGTAGATTTCAGGACGTAAAGCGCTGATAAATGCCGCTTTTATTAAGACTCACTAAATGTCATCTTTAGAATATATACTGGGAAAAGGAACAGTTTACGCAAATTTAATTCATGTCAATCGTTATTCAACATGACAACAATGTCACAAGTTAATTATGTTGTAATGCTGGTTTAGTGTTGGCAAAACTAAACTGTCCGTGTTTCCGTTTCTAAAATAAATGCGTTATTTATTCGAATGAAAGTCCATATGAAATGCGAGAATAACTCGGGCCATACATACCTAGAAAGATAGATAGATTATAGATAAATTCATTTCGGCAAATGATAACATTTACGTAATTAAAAATCACAATATAGAATAAAACAATAAGCATCATTAAAAACTACGTTATGCAAAAGGAAACCATAGCATGCTCTCAGTAGTCAGTACCAAGGATAACACAATAAAGAGCAAACTCTTATTTCCATTGTGGTCCTCATTATAAACGGCATGACATAGAGATGCACTTATTGAATTAAATTATATAAAAGGCAAAAGATTTATATCACCAATTAAAATTATAAAATAAAAATTATCACAGTTAGACTATCGCGAACTTTATCAAACTGTTACTAATAGTATTAAGATATCCGCTTACATAAACAATAGAAATGCAATAAACACATTAAAAGAAAACATTCAAATGCATTTATTTAAAAATTAATTTATAGCATAAGAGTGCTTTGACACTATTTATGCACGATTGGTGGTTATACGAGTGAAATTATTTGAACGACGTATCACCACCCGAGTGTATAAATAGTCACTAATATTACATACTCGTTTCTATTCCCCGTTAAGTTACACTGGTACCGGAAACGTCAATATTTTTCCATACACTGACGCCTTAATTTCATATCGGGTGCGTGACGTAATTCAGTGTGTGTTGTTGCACTATTTTTAGCTCGACTATTCGAAGAATAAGTAGAGCTATCCTACTCACCACGGCGTCGGCGTCGGCGTCACACCCTGGTTAAGTTTTTCGTACCAGTCCACATTTTGACAAAGTCTTTTGAGATAAAGCTTTGAAACTTTCAACACTTGTTTACCATCACCATGTCCAGTTATAGGCAAGAGTATGTAACTCTGTCAAGCATTTTGACTGAATTATGGCCCCTTTTGACTTATAAATCTTGGTTAAGTTTTTCGTACCAGTTCATATTTTGGCAAAGTCTTTTGAGATAAAGCTTTGAAACTTTCAACACTTGTTTACCATCATCATGTCCAGTTGTAGGCAAGAGTACATAACTCCATCAAGCATTTTGGTTGAATTATTGCCCCTTTTTTACTTAGAAATCTTGGTTAAGTTTTTCGTACCAGTCTACATTTTGACAAAGTCTTTTGAGATAAAGCTTTGAAACTTTCAACACTTGTTTACCATCACCATATCTAGTTGTAGGCAAGAGTACATAACTCCATCAAGCATTTTGGCTGAATTATGGCCCCTTCTGACTTAGAAGTCTTGGTTAAGTTTTTCGTACCAGTTTATATTTTGTGTAAAGTGTTTGACATATGGCTTTGAAACTTTTATATCTTGTTCAGTATTATAGACTCTATCAATAGGCAAGAGTACATAACTCTGTCATCTTTTTTGGCTGAATTATGGCCCTTTTTGAACTTGGAAATTGGTTCTGTTTTCATATATGTCCATGTTTTGTCAAGACTATTTGACATATGGCTTTTAAACTTTAAACACTTGTTTATCATTATGATTTCCATTATGAGTACATAACTCTTGACAACTATTTTGGCTGAATTTTGGCCCTTTTTGGACTTTGACATTTTTGTCAAAATATTTGAACTGTGGCTTTGAAACTGTTAACACTAGTATATCAACATGATTTCCATCTGTAGGCAAGTGTACATAACTCTGTCAACTATTTTGACTGAATTATGACCCTTTTTGGACTTGGAAATTAGTTAAACTTTTCATACAAGTCTGTGTTTGCCAAACATATAACTTAATAACATATTTGCCATCATGGTCACACATTGCCACTTAGTGCAAGACTAATCGAAATCCACAAATACAGGAAAATTTTTTGTTTAATCCATTTTTTTCTTTTGTCTGAAAATCTATGGAAATATTTTGACCCCATTCTTCAATCAATTCTTCGAATAGTCGAGCGCGCTGTCATCCGACAGCTCTTGTTTTCTGTTTAGTTCAGTATTGTCAATCCTATTCAGGCTAATGAACATATTTATGATAATTACATAATATTTATACGTGTAGATGCGTATGTAATAAAAACGTTATTATCTTTGCATCGGGAAATATGCACTCGTTCTTCAGCGGAAGAATATTGCGCTCCTAAAGCTGCATATTTCCCGATACAAAGCTAATAACCTATAATTATTGTTGAAACACGTTTGTGCTATAAATGATATATCGATTCTAATATGCCCTTAATCTAAAACAATTGATAAAATATAGAAGCGCTCTTTCTTGGTCGCAATCAAAATAGTTGACGTCACCGCACGTTAATGTAACGTCACTCTAGCGTAAGAGTGTTTTAAAAGCATATTAGAATGACTTTTGATAGGTACCTTAAATGATTGAAATTTGTTAATTCTAGTGATTTCCACTGGAAGACTGTTTCAAAGATAAGGACCATTAAAACTAAAATATTCTAATCCAGGTCCTTTGACATTTTAGTCGACTATAGCCATCTGTTTGACTTAGTCTTGTATTATGTGTATGTATAGAATCTTGAGGAACAAAATATTCATCCAAAAAAATGCACATTTTCACCTTGCGACGCGCCTAGCTAAAAAAATATTTGATATAAATTGGTGAAACGTTGCATGAGTCTTTATCATGTTATGAACTTGCGCAACTACTATTTTTTGTCTGGCTCCGCCCCCTATTTTCAGAGTTTTGGCCCCTGAAATAGTCAAAACTGCACATTTTCACCTTGTGACACGCCTAGCTCAAAAAGTATTTGATATAGATTCATAAAACCTTGCATGAGTCTTCATCATGATATGAACTTGTGCACCTTCCTATTTTTTAATTTGGTCCACCCCCTATTTTCAGAGTTATGGTCCCTGAAATAGTCAAAAACGCACATTGTCACCTTGTGTTGCACCTAGCTCAAAAAGCACTTAATATAAATTGTTGAAAACTTGCATAAATCTTTATGATATAAACTTGCACACCTCTTATATTTTGGCTGGCTCCACTCCCTATTTTTAAAGTTATGGCCCCTGAAATAGTATAAAAATGCACATTTTCACCTAATTATGTGCCTAGCTCAAAAAGTATTTGATGTAAATTCATGAAACCTTGCTTGAGTCTTTATCATGATGTGTCCTTGCACACTTGGCATTCTTCCTGAGAATCTTCACATTTATTACAGAGTTATGGCCCTTGAAATAGCCAAAATAGTGGATTTTTTGTTTGTGATGCTCATAGCTCAAAAAGTATATGGCCTAGAATAATGAATCCTTTTCATAAAATGTTTGTTGAGGCTATACGCCATTAAGACGGCAAACATTTGAATTATTGCCCCTTATTTGTGACAAACGTACCAGTGGGGGGCACACCCTGTGTCCTACAGACACATTCTAGTTTTTATGCCCCCAAAGGGCATATTAGTTTTCAACTGTCCGTTCGTTCGTTAGTCACAACGTTAAATTTTTGCATGATGGCACTTTACTCGCGAACCACTGCACCCAGGACCTTCAAACTTCACTTGCTGATAGTACTTATTGAGTACACGACCCCTACTGACTTTGGGGTCACCAGGTTAAAGGTCAAGGTCACCAGATCAAAGGTCAAGGTCACCGGGTCAAAGGTCAAGGCACTGCGGAGGCATTTGGCACCATTAGTGACAGCTGTTGTTTCAATATTTCTTACTTGAGAGAAACAACGCGTAGTTTATAGTTTTTCAACGTTTCACAAAAAACTTCTTTGAACTTCCCAAGTGAAGTTCCGGTCTAGATTACAAAACCATTCTTATTGGCTGATGTGAAAATGTATGTCAGTCGTTGTCTAACTACACGTGTACGCCAATATGTGTATATGCAGCGTAAATGTGCAATATGAATTAAGTAAACAGTACAGATGTATACAAATGTATGACTTCAAATTCAAAATCATATATAAGATTAATTTCATTCATCATTTCGAGTTTTATTGTAAAACTTTGAATATTTTGCATTCTGTTATGTTTGTTTACATTTAGCCTAACATGTGCACACAGCTGTGACCTCTAGACCGGATGTTCATTAGGGAAGTTCACGCAAGTTTTTTTTATCTGTAACGTGTACGAAAGCATAAAATATGTAGAGTATCTTGCAATATAAAATATTGAGACAAAGTGACTGGTACGCGATGTAAGATAAATTACCACTTGTTCAATATACTGGGTACCCATTCACCGAACTGCGCGTTTTAGGTGAGAAATGTACGATTGAAATGGGTTAGTGCACTTTTCCGTTCATGACCATTGTTCTTATAGAATACCTAGGGGTAGGATATAATATGTACAGACTGAGGCATTTTCTTTCTGTTCTTGTGCCAGTGGACTCTTGCTAACTGGTAGCCAATTTATGGATTTAAAACGTTTAAGATCTATATGGGCTCTGGGATCAAGAATACGAGCACAAATCTCAATACCTTAGGAACTTCATAGCTGTGGTTGCTTCAGTAACTGTACAATTACAGTTCTATCAGTTTGAAAAAAAACCCAATATTTTCAATCCAGTCATTGATATACCTTGTGTAATGTTGATATTAAGAATTACATTCCTCGCATCAATATGTATGGTCAACCATGGTTGGTCAATGACGTTGTTTTTACACATGGACGTCATCCTAGGTATCCCACCCGTTAAGTCATGGAACTCGTACATTTGAATTCGCCCGTGAAAACATATTAGTTTATTCATGTATTTGTGAAGATATTTCCATATCATTCGAGAAACAGGAAATATCCTATAATTATATTAAAAATCCTAATTTATGATAATAAATAATAATTACTTTTATTTAACGCTGAGACCTAAATGCAAAAACTAAATAAGACCGTTATATGTGACATATATTCTAATTATAAATTCCAATACATATATTGGTTTTATATAAAGAGATTGTAAAGATAATGACAATGAAACCAGCGAAAAAACGATTTTATGCATTGCTGCATAATGTAGGTCATTGCATACATTCATCATTTGGGATGTACATAATTCGCACACACTTCAAATTATTAGGCCATCTTCATTTTGTTCCTGATTAATTTATTAATCATGTTAATGAGTGTATATTCAAAAGAAAACAAAATTTGAAAACAAAATGAAAAATTTTGAGGACAAAATAATCTACAAGTGCACCACGTAATATTTCCTTGTGAAAATACTCGGCGATATATGACCATTTGTGTCGATTTCGCCGTAAAACCCAATTCACTCATTCTCTTGTGAAAATACTCATTTTAGGTGTAACGTGAACGCAGAATTATGAAGGAAGTAAAGACTGAAATCTCGTGACCTACCTTTTTTCTAGATTTAAATCTAAATCTAATCACTTTTCCTAACAAAATCTTTATAAAACGGCATAGTACCTAGGATCGAAAATTCCTGTTTACCCCCTTAATATGTGCATATACCTAAACAACCCAGTCTACCATATCCACAATGCGAGGTCTGGAAAAAGTCTGGATATTTTAAGCAAATGCTGGTCAACATACTTGCCTGACTACCTCATGAGACTCGTACGTAGAACAGTAAATATATATATTTAAGAAATATTATATCTCATTTAGTGATTTGTCGATGAATAAATCATTTTTTTGGAGGTCAGATGCGATGAAATTATATCACGAGGGCGCAGAACAGTGAGCTGTTGTAAAATGATTCACTTTTTTCAGCCTTCTTTGTTTAATAGGCAAAAGAATCGGATCGTGTTAGAATAAGAGGTAAACGTGCTTTAAAAAAACGTGCATGTTATGATAATCAACACATCAGGTTTTGAAAAAATACAATCCGGTTGAGCGTATCGACGGAGATATTTTGGATTTTATTTGAGTTATGAAGTATTTTTCATACATCTTACATATACGTCAAATTATGTTTACAGCAATATATGTATACCGTTCATTAATATATGATCTCAAACAATAATATGCAGTGAGTTCAAGTTAATAGCTTTGTGTTTAAGTTTCAAAACTTCATCAATTTGTGCATTGATTATTGGCATAATGGCAAATCAAAGTAATCTTAATTGTATATGATAACGGGAGCAAAAGTAAGAATAGCCTGACAGTCTGTTGTGAATAATCAAAGTACAAATGTAATACATTTGAAATTTTCTGCATTAAATACACACATTTATGCGTAAGGTATTTAAGTATCTTTATTTACAACTGATAAGTTAAAAAGATATCCTTGCATTCAAGTTCTACAACACTAACTTTTAGCACGCCTGGATGAAGGTAACACCATGGACGAATTATGAATAGGTTATCTTTTGCGAACCCAAGTAGAATGTCAAATAACATTGTCTTACAATTTTGACATTTTTCGTAAAGCGCTAATGTTAACATAGAACGTGTGGTATTGTAAATATACTTGACAGGGTATCATTGATATAATGTATATGTACTGCAACGAAAGTAAGGCAAAGCAAGTTTTCTTTCTTGGTTAAATACTTAAAACAAACCACGATTGAGTAAAACATTTACAGATGGGCGTACACACACCGCGTCTCGTATCACAGAAGGTCACAAAGTATTATCTGTTGAAAGTAGAGTGTGTAGCTATTGTGATAGCTACACATATTGACGAACGGTTAATCTCACTGTGTTAAACGACGTTCTGATACAATTTAAGAATGTAAGTTGAATAAAGACTACATTTTCCGAGCATGTTCACATTCCCTGAAAGGCTAAATTGTACCTGAATACAAAATGAATTTTGCTCTGGACTTTGAAATATTAATTAAGGATTCAAGTTCTTGAGTTATTGTACTGCATTGTTTCGGCTAAATACGTTATTTTTTCGTTATTTCAGATCCCTGCCTGCCCGTGGGTTTAGGTGAGTCGACTAAGACTTTATATTTATTGGCGTCAATGATATAATTTCATAAAAATATAAAGTAGTAAATTTTGATTGTATTAATTAATTCCAAACAGATGGAATTGTATATTTAAAAAAGATGTTCGCCTAAGTTTGCAGCATGGAACATTCTGCAATTTCAAATTTTTTGTCTTGCATATGTCCAAAGACATAAGTTGCCCTCCGAAGAAGTGGGCAAATTTCAAAATTAATGATTGAGAAATTTGCATTTAGAAATGATGTTCTAGTTCCAGTTTCTTCAATACATGTACCGCGCAATTCTTGAAACGCTCTTGTATCCGTGACTGTAAAACCAGTCCACGCATTTTTATGAAAATAAAACGATACAAAAGTTAATAGAATTGTTAAACTGAGATAAACTGTTATATTGGTGTTTTGGAAATATGTTTTTACTGTGTTAATCGAAGTGTGACTACAAAAAAAAGAAAGACACAGCCATATTTGATCAATATTAAAATATTTGATTTGCCTTATTGGATGAAATCACTAGCGGATCTTCTAAAAAGTCCTTTAGTTAGTTTTATTCGCACTTACAATGAAGAACACTTTTCTGTTGTTTTTTTTTCAATTTTTTATTTCACTTTAGAACAAATTAAACAATTAACAACATATACTATTCTATCTGACAATACAAAGAGAAGATTATTCAGTTATATATATCTATAGTTCTGAACTAAACGTTGTAACAATGACAGACAGTAATAGAAATAAAGGACATGCATTTTGTTTTTGTTCTAAAATGTGTTTCTATATGATGAATAATGGAAAATGATGATAAATGAAATGAAATGATGAGGGAGTGTGTGGGGAGGGGGAGAGGGGGCGTGGGGGGGAGGGGTTGGTGTGTGTCACTATTTGTAATATAATGTAAAAATACAAAGAGTAATCAGAGTAGAGTATTTGTTTTGCTCACAAATTATATATATATATATATATATATATATATATATATATATATATATATATATATGTACATTGTATTTGGTACTGTTTATGCAACATCAAGAAATTCTTTCCATTTCGCATTAAACGTGTCCGTTTTATTCTTTACACTTGCAATTGTATATTCTATGTTTATTCTGTATTGAAGATATACTCTGAATAATTCAAAGCTTGGTGGAGATTTGTTGTATTTGCTTTTAACAATAAAATATTTTGCTAAAATTAGAATAAAATTAATAATTTTTTGTTTGCGTTTCCCAATGTTTCCATAGAAACCTAGTGAAATAATTTTTAAAGTTTAAAAGGGATATCTGCGATACTTTTTCTTGAAAGATATGTCTTAATATCACTCCATAGGGTTTGTATTGATTGGCATTCCCAAAACATATGTATAAATGTTTCTGGTGCCATTGAACAAAATTCACACATATTTGATGAAGATATTTTACATTTGTATAGGAATACATTAGTTGGTGCTATTCTCATTAAGTATTTATATTGAAATGTTCTCAATCTGGTATCAGTTGTACTGATAATGGGATTAGTATAAATACTTTTCCAATTTAGATTGTCGTTTAAAAAAAGTGTTTCCCATTTTTGACTTCGGGTATTAGTAATTTTTTTCGCCCTCACTTGTAATTGGTAGAACAGTTTATTTACTTGAGTATCCTGTTTTATTTTTGAAACCAAATATTCTTTCTGTACTATTGTATTTATGTCTTCATGTTTTAATCTCAGTTTCCAATTGGCTTTTACTCCCCCTATTATTTTATGATATAACATAAAATCACATTCTGATATATCGTAAAGATTTTTAACGAAATCGAAGGAATAGAACTTCTTTAATCTGTAGTCGTAAATGTCTTTTAAAAATAATATCCCTTTGTCAAACCATTTTCTGTAAAAGAAAACATTTCCTCTTTTATCTTTCAAGTGGTGATTATACCATAGTAGTTGATGTGAAATGATCCCATTATTTGTATGATAATTTATCGAGCACCAAGCATTCAATATTTCTTTAAGAAATTTATATTTTATGTTCATATTTTGTATATCCGTCGAATGGCAATTAAATTTGAAAAAGAATGTACCTCCTAAATTTTGAAGTTCATGTTTATATAGTATTTTCCATTGTGCATTATTTTCTTGGAGTAGTCTTTTACCCAGCCAGCTTTTAAGGAAATTATAAAGGAATCTAAATCTATCATTTTGAGACCTCCATTTTCATAATCTTGTATAATTATATTTCTCGCTATTTTTTCTGGTTTAGCGTCCCACAGGAAGTTAAACATGCTTCTTTTTAAATCTAAAATTGTTTCGTGTGTGGGATTGCTTAAAACTGTTAATGGATAAATTAGTTTAGGAAACGCAAACGTTTTTAGTACTGTTATTTTTCCAATTAATGATAAGTTCCATTTACTCCAAGAAAGTAGTGTGTGCTTAAATTCTGCTATTTGGGGTTCTAAATTCAATTTATGTGTCTGGTTTAAATCATTCGAAAATACCATTCCTAACGTTGTTGCTTGTTCTGATGTCCATGTGAACTTTTTGTTGCTACAGAATATAACATTTGAGTGTTTCAGTGAACCAATTCTTAAAGCTACACATTTGGATACGTTCAGTCTTAGACCAGATACGTTTCCAAAATTATCCAGTGTATTTATTAGGGTTTCGAAGGATTTTCTACTACCATCTAAAAGGAAGCTTGCATCGTCAGCGAAGAGGGTTTGTTTTGTCTCGGTATTTGACATTTTTATACCTCTAATATCTGTATTATTCCTGACAGCTGTAGAAAGGATTTCAATACATATTATGAATAGATAAGGGGATAAAGGACAGCCTTGACGAACTCCCTTTTTAATAGGAAAGAACTCTGACATATGTCCATTATTTGTAATGCAACTCTTAGCATCCGTATAGAAAAGTTTCGCCCAATTTAAAATTGAGTGGCCGAAATCAAAATGTTTTAAACATTTAAAAATAAATGAATGGTCTAGGCTGTCAAAAGCTTTATGAAAGTCTGAGAAGAAAATTATACCTTCTTCGTCAGATTCATTTACTTGTTCTATGACGTCGAATAGAATTCGTACATTTTCGCCGATATAGCGTCCTTTTATAAATCCCGTTTGGTTATTACTTATTATTTTGAATAAAACTTTTTTTATTCTGTTGGCGATAACCTTAGTTGCGGTTTTATAATCAACATTTAATAGTGAGATAGGTCTCCAGTTATTGATGTCTACTGTAGGTTTTCCTTTTTTGGGTAATAGTGTTATAATGCTTTGTTTTTGTAACTCCGTTAAATCACCATGTTCAAAAGAATAATTGATAGAGTTCACTTTTCTACCGTGCCGACAAATGAATGAATTTATAACGATATGGTAAAAGAACTATCACAGGCATTTAAGCTTTGAGTTTCTTCGTTTCGTATATGACATTTGCTTACAGACAATTAATTGCATATTAAGGATCACACAGTTCCCAGATTTGGCTTTCTTTAGCTTTTTTCCTTTACTATTATGAACATAGAGTTTCGCTTTAGAAGATGCTAGCGGGTCGTGAGGGGTGTTGTACATTTCAAAAACTGTCAGGAACAAACTTAATCTGTTATTAAGTTTTTGATTTGTTACGATTCGCAAATATGTAACTGATAGCTGACTGGTCATGTCTATGCCGTCGGAACTATCAAGAACGCCGTTTTGGTTGCCGGTCTTCTTGATTTCGTACCTAACCTTGTTGATGTTCCGATATTTTGGATGACCATTATACTGCAAATACAAATGACACTCAGTCCCCCAAAACGTCGTCGGAGCACACATGTTGACGTCCCACCTGTTAAGCTGTCTGAACATAATTGAGTTTTTATGCCCCCGAAGGGAGGCATATAGTTTTTGAACCGTCTGTCTGTCTGTCGGTCTGTCAGTCTGTCGGTCTGTCCGCATTTTTCGTGTCCGGTCCATATCTTTGTCATCGATGGATGGATTTTCAAATAACTTGGCATGAATGTGTACCACAGTAAGACGACGTGTCGCGCGCAAGACCCAGGTCCGTAGCTCAAAGGTCAAGGTCACACTTAGACATTAAAGGATAGTGCATTGATGGGCGTGTCCGGTCCATGTCTTTGTCATCGATGGATGGATTTTCAAATAACTTGGCATGAATGTGTACCACAGTAAGACGACGTGTCGTGCGCAAGATCCAGGTCCGTAGCTCAAAGGTCAAGGTCACACTTAGTCTAAGTTAGACATTAAAGGATAGTGCATTGATGGGCGTGTCCGGTCCATATCTTTGTCATCGATGGATGGATTTTCAAATAACTTGGCATGAATGTGTACCACAGTAAGACGACGTGTCGCGCGCAAGACCCAGGTCCGTAGCTCAAAGGTCAAGGTCACACTTAGACGTTAAAGGTCATTTTTCATGATAGTGCATTGATTGGCGTGTCCGGTCCATATTTTTGTCTTTCATGCATGGATTTTAAAATAAATACGCATGAATGTGTGACACAGTAAGACGACGTGTCGCGCGCAAGACCCAGCTCCGTAGGTCAAAGGTCCTAAACTCTAACATCGGCCATAACTATTCATTTAAAGTGCCATCGGGGGCATGTGTCATCCTATGGAGACAGCTCTTGTTTTGTCATCATTGCTCACGAAATATTTCCAATTCTGCGGATGTTTTGGTATTTTTGACTAGAAAACAGAAGTGTTGGTGCAGTTCCACGTCGTTTTCTTTCGACAGACTAGATTGTTTTGGAAAAGTATGTATCTGCAACGAAATCTACTATGAAAGCATCGCCATCAATGATGTGAGATACATTTTCAATAGAATGGTACGATTGTTGCAGCTCGATACTTCAACGTAGTTTAATAGTTTGGCTTTGTCTGTCTTTGTTTCCGTAGTTTGCCAAGGACACAGGAAATTCTATGTCTACATCATGCGCGTTCAACAACTAATATCACGAATAGCCCAGACACATTTCTTTCAGCTTTGAATGGTAACATAAATTTTTCTACAACTGTCATCACTTTTTTCATCCGCATAATCGGCTTTGATCTGCGCAGGTTCCACTTCTTTGTGTGTGGATTTGTCTTCTAAAGTCATGGTTGTGTAGCTTAACATATTTAGCTCGCATGTGCTCTATCAAACAACACCTGTAGAATGAAGAACATTTTCTGCTGAAACTTATGATGCTTTTCTTTTTCTTGTCATGAAGGTTGATAGTCTGTTCTATAGTAAGTTTTCCAGCATTCTTTGATGCTGGTACGGCTGATCTAGACACACTGAAGCCTTGACCCCTCAAAAGCTTTTCTGAACAAGGGTGAGCTACTTCAAGATTCTTCATAAGGAACAGATAGGGGAGCGGTGGCTTAGTGGATAAGGTGTCGGCTCAATCCAGGAGTCGTGGGTTCGAGGCCCACTGGGGTCACAACCATGACTTTTCTATTGACACCAGTACTGGTTTTCCAGGAAGCGGACTCGACAGTGATACCAATAGGCTTGAAGCTTTCATTACAATCGAGCTAAAACAAATTAGTATAAACTAACTGATAAGCAGGTAGATATATTGCATCGTTCAGATGATTGGACGCAAATGATAGTGGGCACAAGTTGTGCCAGATTCCTATATGCACATCCAGGTCGTTGACATTTGTGGCCTCTATTAATGCCAGTATATAATGAATGATATCAATAAAGTATATACAGAAGTGTGCCCTTTTCCGTGATGTCTCTCTGACACTTTCGAAGTGTTGGTACTTTTGAAAGTACTCTTTGAACGCTGTTTGACTTTCAGTTGGATTGTCAGCAAGTTCCTTTACTTGTTTACATAAACATCGGTTGAAGGTCAAATAATTATGGTTGAATATATGTGTCATCTGTTAATAAGTAAGTGTCAAAAGATTTCTAACATTTAAACTAAGAATGATAGTGTCCCTATTAAGCCATGGTGTTTCAATAAGTATCTATTTGTTGTGCCCCCCCCCCCCCCCCCCCCCCCCGCCATGAGTGGTTGGGGCATATAGATTTGGTCTTGTCCGTGCGTCCGTCCGAAGTTCGTGACGCGCCTAGCTCAAAAGTATTTGATATAAATTCATGAAACCTTGCATGAGTCTTTATCATGATATGAACTTGCGCACCTCCTATTTTTTATCTGGATCCACCCCTGAAATAGTCAAAAATGCACATTTTCACCTTGTGACGCGCCTAGCTCAAAAACTATTTGATATAGATTCATGAAACCTTGCATGTGTATTAATCATGATATGAACTTGCGCACCTCCTATTTTTGTACCCCCCGACAACAAAGTTGTAAGGGAGGGGGGGGGGGGGGGTATACTGGTTTCAGGTTGTTTGTCTGTCTGTCTGTCCGTCTGTCCGTAGACGCAATCTTGTGCGCACCATCTCTCCTTATCCCCTTGACACAATTTAATGAAACTTCACACAAGTGATCAGTACCAACAGTAGTTGTGCATGGGGCATGTTAGGTTCTTTTAGAAAAAAAAATTGCAGAGTTATGGGACTTTGTTTTTTTTTGTTACTATACTATATACATAGACACATCTTGTGCGCACCATCTCTCCTCATCCCCTTGACACAATTTAATGAAACTTCACACAAGTGATCAGTACCAACAGTAGTTGTGCATGGGGTATGTTAGGTTCTTTTAGAAAAAAAATTTGCAGAGTTATGGGACTTTGTTTTTTTGTTACTATACTATATACATAGACACAATCTTGTGCGCACCATCTCTCCTCATCCCCTTGACACAATTTAATGAAACTTCACACAAGTGATCAGTAACAACAGTAGTTGTGCATGGGGCATGTTAGGTTCTTTCAGAAAACAAATTTGCAGAGTTATGGGACTTTTTTTTTTGTTACTATACTATATACATAGACACAATCTTGTGCGCACCATCTCTCCTCATCCCCTTGACACAATTTAATAAAACTTCACACAAGTGATCAGTACCAACAGTAGTTGTGCATGGGGCATGTTAGGGTCTTTCAGTGACAAAAATTGCAGAGTTATGGGACTTTGTTTTTTTGTGACTATACTATATACATAGACACAATCTTATGCGCACCATCTCTCCTCATCCCCTTGACACAATTTAATGAAACTTCACACAAGTGATCAGTACCAACAGTAGTTGTGCATGGGGCATGTTAGGTTCTTTCAGCGACAAAAGTTGCAGAGTTATGGGACTTTGTTTCTTGTTAACATACTATGTACATACAGTCTGCATATGCAATCTTGTGCGTGCCTAATCTACCAAACCCTTGCACACAATTTATTGAAACTTCACACAAGTGATCAGTACCAACCCTAGTTGTGCATGGTGCATGTTACATTCTTTTAGATAAATATATTGCATAGTTATGGGACTTTGTTGTTTGTTACTATACTGTATACATACAGTCTATATACATACAGTCCACATAATTATGCAATCTTGTGTGTGTCAAATTGCAATGTACTGTGTCAGTGCATGCGGGGGGTACATTCATCACCTTTAGTGATAGCTCTAGTTCATTTGGGTTCACTCCCTATTTTCAGAGATATGGCCCCTGAAATAGTCAAAAAGCACATTTTCACCTTGTGACACGCCTATCTCAAAAAGAATTTCATATAAATTGATGATACCTTGCATGAGTCTTTACCATGATAAGAACTTGCGCACCTCCTATTTTTCATTTGGGTTCACCCCCTATTTTCAGAGTTATGGCCCCTGAAATAGTCAAAAAGCACATTTTCACCTTGTGACACGCCTATCTCAAAAAGAATTTCATATAAATTGATGAGACCTTGCATGAGTCTTTACCATGATAAGAACTTGCGCACCTCCTATTTTTCATTTGGGTCTGCCCCCTATTTTCAGAGTAATGGCCCCTGAAATAGTCAAAAATGCACATTTTCACCTTGTGACGCGCCTAGCTAAAAAGTATTTCATATAAATTGATGAAACCTTGCATGAGTCTATATCAAGATATGAGCATGCGCACCTCTTATTTTTCGTCTGGCTATGCCCCCTATTTTTAGAGTTATTGCCCCTGAAATAGTAAAAAATGCACATTTTCACGTTGTGACGCGCCTAGCTCAAAAAGTATTTGATATAGATTCATGAAACTTTGCATGTGTATTAATCACGATATGAACTTGCGCACCTCCTATATTTCGTCTGGCTCCGCCCCCTTTTTTCAGAGTTATTGCCCCTGAAATAGCCAAAAAGCGCATTTTCACCTATTGACACCCCTAGCTCAAAAAGTATTTGATATAGATTCATGAAACCTTGCATGCGTCTTAATCATGATATGACTTGCGCACCTCCTGTTTTTCATTTGGGTCTGCTCCCTTTTTTCAGAGTTATGGCCCCTGAAATATTAAAAAATGCACATTTTCACCGTGATGCACTAGCTCAAAAGGTATGATATATAAATGGTTGAAAACTTGCACAAGTCTTTATCGTGATATAAACTTGCACACACCCCCTCCCCGCTTTTTTTTGGCTGGTTTCACTATCTATTTTTAAAGTTATGGCCCCTGAAATAGTAAAAAAATGCACATTTTACCTAAGTATGTGCCTAGCTCAAAAAGTATTTGATGTAAATTCATGAAACCTTGCTTGAGTCTTTATAATGATGTGACCTTGCACATTTGGCATTCTTCTTGAGAATCTTAGTGCTTATTACAGAGTTATGGCCCTTGATTTAGACAAAATAGTGGATTTTTTGTTTGTGATGCTCATAGCTCAAAAAGTAAATGGCCTATAATAATGAATCCTTTTCATAAAATGTTTGTTGAGGCTTTACCCCATTAAGACTGCAAACATTTGAATGATTGCCCCTTATTTGTGACAAATGTACCAGTGGGGGGCACACCCTGTGTCCTATAGACACATTCTAGTTTTCTATCTGTTTAAAACCTAATTCTAAAACGTACTACAATATATACATGTAAAAGTATGTTCTTGTTTATTTGTAATTGATTTGTACTGATTTCGGTAACACATATAATTGTAATGTAAAATTCACACAACTATTGAAATGAGATGGTGATTCACTGCATTCTAGTAAATATCTAGTTCAACAATACAAATTATGTATAGTTATTATAAAATGTTATAATTTTTTTAACGAGCTGTGGAGGGTATTTTCTTCACTTTAGAAGTTTCAGATTTGTAACATTTTGGTAACATACAAACTTTTACGGAGTTACATCATGTAGAAAAGTTCCTTTCACCGCAGAAAATATAGTTATAAGAAACTCTATTCAATCTGTACTTTCAATTGTATTGAAGAATCATAACATCTTGGTTATTGGGTTATAAGTTCGAGTAAAATATCTATAATGTTGGTAATAAAGTCACTATTATGTAAATTACACTAATTAAGATGTTAACGTGTACGTCAAAGATATCTTGTTTTAAAGCACATTCAATTCATGGTTAAATAAGAATGTTAATAAACTACAGAATGCACTTTTTCTTAATCATTGTGTAACACTATTTCATCGTCTTAAATGTTTTTAGGAAACACATTAAATGTCCCGTAAATTACAAAAGCCCTAACAATCAAACGGCATTTATGTAGGAATAAAAAGCATTCAGTATTTCCGAAAGCCATAATGTTGAATTCCTTAGGGAAGGCAGGGGGAAATGGTACCTCAAGGTCTAACATCTATCTGAAGAAAATCTAAATTAAGAACTGTAATTATGCTTAATAGTTGTCCATGCTGCAATGATTTTCTTTATAATCATTATTCTAATTAACATTTATTCAAAGAAGCAAACCCAAAAAATGTCGAAAATTAAGGAAATATTTTATGTATTTGTTCTGAAATACTTGTTACAAATACATCAATTATTCAAACTGAATAGCATATGTTCCATAATTCGTATGTCTACATTGGATATATTTTAGCTCACCTGAACTTGTATCTAAGTGCAGGCATATAACAGGATGATATCACACCAAAAGCTACCGTCAATACATTTGCTATCATACATTATCTTACTCCAGGGTTGTATACCTTTCCAAAAATCACTATGAGAATTAATCCCCCGAGATGGTACCAATCAACCCTATGGCTCATGTAGTATATATCTGTTTTGCTCATTTAATTAATTTGGCACATTTGTGCTGTATATACACATTTTAGCGTACACGTGCACTTAAACGAAGACTGACATTTACATTTTTAACATCAGCCGATCAGAATGGTTTCATAATCTAGACTGGAACTTCACCAGGGAAGTACAACCAAGTTTTTTCTGTAACGTTGAAAAAAATCTATAAAGTGTGCGTTGTTTCTCTATGATAAGAAATATAGACAAAATGTGACCGGTACACAATGGAAGATATATTACCACTTGTTTAATATCCATAGTACACATTTACCGCACTGAGTGCTTTAGGTATGAAATGCGCGATTGAAACGGGTTAGTATGTTTTTACGTTCATGACCACGGTCCTTTTAGAATACCTATGAGTAGGGTAAAACATGTACAGAGGCGTTTTCTTTCTGGTCTGGTGCCAGTGACATAACCTATTTTTAGGCACCATGTATGTGTCAAGTGAAAATTATCTAGCGACGCCTCTCCAGACGTTTTCAGATTACTCGGTACAGTTTACCTAGTGGTGCAACCAGCCATACATATTGTGATTATTTTCTGCATAGGTTTACATACCACAAAGAGTTTCAATGAAGAAACATTTAATTTTGATTTATGTGCAACCGGAGATTTTGAAGCTCTTTTCGGTGATGATTTCAATATAACAGAGGTACCTACTCAACCCAGATTATGTCCATTGTAACCTACGATTTGCTTCCTGAACAAGATATAATTTATCCATTTACCATTTCATTCAGCACTATTACTGTTGCACAGCAGAAAATCCACGTCTGATCCGTAGTCAGTGAAACTTGATTTATCATTGAAAGAGGGTCGTCGGTTCAGTTCTCGCATGTCTGTTTCGGTAAGAGCCTTAGTTTCTTTACGAATTATATTACTGACAAATAGGCGTTAAAAGAGAAAAATTGAAAATGTGCAAAGCAGGCTAGACAAATTTCAGCTGTCAGCATCACTGATCTAGCGACCGCTTGTTTTTGTGCTGACTTGTCCGTATGTCTATCAATCCAAAATGTCAATGTAGGTCTACAGAGACGTCTGTCCAAAAAGTCAGACGTTAGCCCTCGACATGCTGTGAAAATTGTTTTCTGCTCAAATTCTCGTCTCCCTTTTATTCATTTATTTTTTCTAATATTTTCAAGTTTGACCAGATGCTGAGTTATTCGGTTACTCATGGTTAGGATGTGTATGATAAGGTTTAAAAACACAGGCATTTGTTTTAAAAGTAAGAAAACAATGTAAAGATGATTTTCATGATTTTTTTAATTTTCTGGGACAGGTGATACAAGGTTTGCCCCCTCGGTTCCAACAGACGAACTTGAGAAGAAGAAACACATCGAAGCGTTTCCTAAAAATAACTCTCCAAAATAATAACTGGACAACCTCAGTGTGGAGAGAATGGGCTTCTACAAGAATGGATAGATCCGATTTTTCTGATAAGGAACGCCCTCTTGGATATTGTTGCTATGTCTCACAAGCTTTCTCCAAAATGGCGGATATACATTATACCGTTATGACAGATTCTCTCTTATAAAGTATCTAAATCTTCTACTTATTACTGTAAAAAGATCAAAAACCTGTCGGATCACGCGCTAAATGAATCATTTAATGATTATACTTAAGGTTATATTAACTCCATGAAGAAAAGTGATGAAATGTAGCCGTTAAATGTCGGTGCGAATAAGGTCTTCATAAATATGAAAGTCATAGAATTTGATAAATTTGTTTATTTTGGGACCGCACACAATGTTCACAGACTACTGATATAAAGTATGATACGTATGATAAAAAGAAATCACGATACAAGGAATATGTCTATAAATAGATTAAATTTAATCTGTTGATTTCACTGAATAACACCTACGCGTTGTAAATTCTATATGTTCGTGCATGATTATGTTTACTTTTAAGCAACCGATATATTATGATTCAAAATCTCATTCATTTCTATATTTGCGAATAATTAAGTACCAGTATTATATTTAAATGTAAATAAAATCGTTGTATTTTATAATATGTTGTATTATTCTGCAGACTCGACTGATACTGGTAGCTACAACATCGTTAGGTGTGGAAATTATGCAATATTTATGTATACCTTGTGAAGGAATGTCCCACGGTTTGAAAAAGTTAAACTTTGGCAGTAGGTACCACGGTTATCGCCCGCTGCGAACGACAAAAGGAAACAGATCGATTGTCACATTGGTATTAATCACAAGTAGAGGGTACCTGTTATAAGTTGTAATTGATTATACATGTTTTTACTGAAAAGAAAGGGTAACAAATCTGCAGGTGTTAACGTTTTTATACGCCCGAAGGGACGTATTATGTTATGGTCCCGGTGTCCGTCTGTCCGTCCGTCCGTCCGTTAGCAATTTCGTGTCCGCTCTGTAACTCTTGAACCCCTTCAAGGATTTCAAAGAAACTTGACACAAATGATCACCACACTGAGATGACGTGCAGAGCGCATGTTTTGGATGTCTCATTTCAAGGTCAAGGTCACACTTAGGGGTCAAAGGTCATATGAGTGTGTTTCGTGTCCGCTCTGTAACTCTTGAACTGCTTGAAGGATTTCAAAGAAACATGGCACAAATGTTCACCACACTGAGACGACGTGCAGAGCGCTTGTTTTGGATGACTAACTTCAAGGTCAAGGTCACACTTAGGAGTTTAAGGTCATATATGACTTTGCTGTTTCCGCTCTGTAACTCTAACTGCTTGAAGGATTTCAAAGAAACTTGGCAGAAATGTTCACTGCACTGAGACGACGTGCAGAGCGCTTGTTTTGGATGACTAACTTCAAGGTCAAGGTCACACTTAGGAGTTTAAGGTCATATATGACTGCTGTGTCCGCTCTGTAACTCTTGAACTGCTTGAAGGATTTCAAAGAAACTTGGCACAAATGTTCACCACACTGAGGCGACGTGCAGAGCGCAAGTTTTGGATGACTGGCTTCAAGGTCAAGGTCACACTTAGGGGTCAAAAGTCATACATGACTTTGCTTTCCATATATATATATCTATGCATTGCAGTGCTCTTGGTTTTATTTGGCAGATCATTTTTTTGTTCTCTTACAATATTTTTTTTTAATTACTTCCCTTTTTTGTTACTATATATAGCTTATTTTGAAACTTTTTTATTATTGGCTGTAGGGAAAAACCGAGACCACTTTTCTGTGGTACAACATGGATGGTACATCTAATGTTTAGATGTATTTTGACAAAACTTTACCAACTTTACCTGGTAAGAATTTTTTTGTGGACTTAGATTTTCTTTTTTTGGAATTTCTTCTTTTTGTTGTTCCTGTCCTTTGGGCTTCAACAGTCTTGTTCTTTAAATTTTTCTCCCATCCTGTGATGTAACCCTTTGGGCGTATATTGCCCCGCTTGGCGGCGCTCTTGTTCAATATGTGACACATTTATTCATGTCATTAATTAAATTATCTTATTATTTGATCAGTCAGTGCTACAAATTGACGTATTTCTTACAAGATGTACGCAATGATGTTTATAGACATCTAAGTAGTTATTAAATACAGAAGCCATACGATCATTTAACGCATGTTAATTCTATTTTCATTGAGATTTGTATTTTGTAAACAAGAAAGTTAAAAAATATATGTGTATACATCATTACGGAATTTTCTGCTAATTGCTAAATTAAAAAGGCTCATGCACTCGCACACTCGCACTCACAGACATTATTCCGAAATATATACATAACGTTGGAAAATAGATGCTGAAACGCCCTGTTCCGAATGTATGCTGATTCCCATGTAAAAATACATATTTATATCTATAAAAATAGTTAATTTGTGTATCAGTATAGAACAGCAACTTATGTTTATTAGGCGTTATTGGTGAGTGTGGTAATGCAACCAACATCATTTTCATAACAGTCTTTGTTTCAGTTGGTTCACGCACCATCTGCAACATTAAATAAGGCAAGAAACATGAATAACGCGTGGCGCGCATCCAAAATTACTTCTGATATCCTTAATGAGAAAAAACAACAACAAAAAATCCATTCACGGAATATCTAGCATTTAAATTCTTATACAAAATCTGTTGAGTGTGGCTGAAACTAAAAATGATAATGCATTCGACATTACTTCTGACATTCTTAGGAGAAAAGAAAAAAAAACAGTTCACGAATATTTAGCATCAAAATTCTTCGTGTGGTCGAAATTTGGAGATCGCCGTTCACATGTATATGTTTTATTTGCCTTAGAGAATTGCGGTTTTCTCGAGTGCAGCATCGAATGAAAATCCTGTGACACCTGTCTTAAAAATTAATTCAAAAATACATGAAAAGCTGTAATTTCTTGAAATGATACACTTGATAAATGAACATTCTACATTGGTTTTTATTACATGTGGTCACTTCTTTTCTTATTTCTAGATGTAATATTTACATTTTATATGTAAAGCATCTCTTTTTCCACATATGACTGTGAAGAGAATGTAAAAGAGTACTCTTTTAAGCTCACCTGAGCAATGCTCAGGTGAGTTTGTCTTATCACTCGATGTCCGGCGTCTGTCGTCTGTCTGTCTGTCTGTCAACATTTAGCTTCTGTATGCGATAGAGGCTGTATTTTTCAACTGATCTTCATGAAATTTGGTCAGAATGATAATCTTGATAAAGTGTAGGCCGAGTTCGAAAATGGGTCATCTGGGTTTAAAAACTAGGTCACTAGGTCAAATCAAAGAAACACCTTTTGTATGCGATAGAGGCTGTATTTTGCAATTGATCTTCCTGAAATTAAGTCGGAATGATTGCCTTGATGAAATCTAGTTCAAGTTAGAAAATGGGTCATCTTGGATCAAAAAGTAGGTCACTAGGTCAAATCAAAGAAAAACCTTATGTATGCAATACAGGCTGTATTTTTCAATTGATCTTCATGAAATTTGGTCAGAATGATTGCCTTGATAAAATCTATTTTGAATTTGATTATGGGTCATCTGGGGTCAAAAAGTAGGTCACTAGGTCAAATCAAAGGAAACCCTTCTGTATGCGATAGTGGCTGTATTTTTCAATTAATCTTCATGAAATTTGGTCAGAATGATTGCCTTGATGAAATCTAGCTCAAGTTAGAATATGGGTCATCTGAGTCAAAAAGTAGGTCACTAGGTTGGATCAAAGAAAAACCTTGTGTATGCGATAGAGGCTGTATTTTTCAACTGATCTTCATGAAATTTTGTCAGAATGATAGCCTTGATGAAATCTAGATCAGGTTTTAATATGGGTCATCTGGGTTTAAAAACTAAGTCACTAGGTCAAATCAAGGAAAAACCTTGTGTATGCAATAGGGGCTGCATTTTACACTGGATTTTCATAAAATTTGGTCAGAATGGTTGCCTTGATGAAATCTAGGTTAAGTTCGAATATGGGTAGTCATGGATCAAAAATTAGGTCACTAGGTCAAATCAAATAAAAACGTTGTGTATACGATAATGGCTGTATTTTTATGCCCCCCTTCGAAGAAGGAGGGGTATATTGTTTTGCAGATGTCGGTCGGTCTGTCAGTCGGTCGGTAGGTCGGTCGGTCGGTCGGAATGTAGACCAATCCGTTTCTGGATGATAACTCAAGAACGCTTGGGCCTAGGATCATGAAAGTTGATAGGGAGGTTGGGCATCACCAGCAGATGACCCCTATTGATTTTGAGGTCTGTATGTCAAAGGTCAAGGTCACAGTGACCCTTAACAGTGAAACGGTTTCCGGATGATAACTCAAGAACGCTTCAGCCTAGGGTCACGAAAATTGATAGGGAGGTTGGTCATGACCAGCAGATGACCCCTATTGATTTTGAGGTCAGTATGTCAGAGGTCAAGGTCACAGTGACCAGGACCAGTAAAATGGTTTCCGGGCAATAAATTAAGAACGCTTGGGCCTAGTGTCAGGAAAATCGATAGTTAGGTTGGCCATGACCAGCAGATGACCCCTATTGATTTTGAGGTCATTAGGTCAAAGGTCAATGTCACATTGGCCAGGAACAGTTAAACGGTTTCTGATCTTCTTGTCCAAAACCATAGGGCCTAGGGCTTTGATATTTGGTATGTAGCAAAATCTAGTGGTCCACTACCAACATTTTTCAGATTATTTCCCTGGGGTCAAATATGGCCCCACCCCGGGGGTCACATGGTTTATATAGGATTATATAGGAAATTTTGGTGAAAAACCTCTTGTCCATAACCACAGGGCCTAGGGCTTTGATATTTTGTATATGACATCATCTAGTAGTCCTCTACTAAGGTTGTTCAAATTATTCCCCTAGTGTCAAATATGGCTCCGCCCTGGGGGTCACATGGTTTAAATAGACTTATAGAGGGAAAAACTTTGAAAATCTTCTTGTCCAAACCACAAAGACTATGGCTTATATATTTTGTAATGTAGCATCATCTAGTGGTTCTCAACCAAGTTTGTTCAAAATTATCCCTCTAGGGTCAAATATGGCCCTGTCCCAGGGGTCTCATGGTTCATATAGACTTATATAGGGAAAAACTTAGAATCTTCATGTCCAAAACTTACATCATTCAAATTTGGTCCACATGTATAGTTTTGAGTGGCAAGATGAACCTTGACACGAGTTGACCTTGATCTTGACCTAGTGACCTACTTTCACATTTCTATAGCTACAGCCTTCAAATTTGGACCACAGGCATAGGTTTTTGTTCCAAAATAAAATTTGACCTTGATTTTGACCTAGTGACCTACTTTCACATTTCTTAAGCTACAGGCTTAAAATTTGAACCACAAGCATAGTTTTTTTTGTGTACTGAAATGAACTTTGATCTTGAGATTGACCAGGTGACCTACTTTCACATTTCTGAAGGTACAGGGGGGCCTCCGTGGCCGAGTGGTTAGAGTCGTTGACTTCAAACCATTTGCCCCTCATCGATGTGGGTTCGAAACCTCATTTGGGGCGTAGAATTCTTCACGTGAGGAAGCCATCCAGCTGGCTTACGGAAGGTCGGTGGTTCTACCCAGGTGCCCGCTCGTGATGAAATAGTGCACGGAGGGGCATCTGGGGTCTTCCTCCACCATTAAAGCTGGAAAGTCGCCATATGACCTAAAATTGTGTCGGTGCGACGTTAAACCCAACAAAATAAATAAATAACTGAAGGTACAGGCTTCAAATTTGGACCACTTGCATAGTTTTGTGTTCCGAAATAAAATTTGACATTGATTTTGACCTAGTGACCTACTTTCACATTTCTCAAGCTGCAGCCTTCAAATTTGAACCACATGCATACTATTGTGTACCGAAATGAACTTTGATCTTGAAATTGACCTAATGACCTACTTTCACATTTCTGAAGCTATAGGCTTCAAATTTGGACCGTGTGCATATTTTTGTGTTCTGAATTGAAATTTGACATTGATTTTTACTTATCACCTACTTCCACATTTCTCAAGCTACAGCCTCCAAATTTGAAGCACATGCATAGGTCTGTCTACCGAAATGAACTTTGACCTTGAAATTGATCTAGTGACCTACTTTCACATTTCTCAAGCTTCAGCTTTCAATTTTGGACCACATACACATTGTTTTGTACCAAAATGAAATTTGACCTTGATTTTGACCTTGAGCTAGTTTTGAAATTTGGAACATTCAAAAATGGCTCAGTGGATGGCGCCAAGATCACCCTGTAATCTCTTGTTAGGTTAATAGGTTAAAGGTCAAGGTCAGATTAAACCAGAATGGTAGAACTTTTGTTTACAGTGAACATATAATTTCTGTTCCTTGTGCAATTACTCAGGGTTCGCACAGGCTTGAAAAGTACTTGAAAATGAAGGGCAGTCTTGAAAAGTCCTTGAAAACACAATTTGTCTTGAAAAGTGCTTGAAAATTGCCCAAAGGCCTTGAAAAGTACTTGAATTTCTTATTTTCTCGTATGCTAGACAATTAAAATCTCCCCAAAAACCAAAAGTAAATCTTTTAGAATAAAATGGCAAGTTTCGAACAATGGGCAGAGCTACGAAAACGCCGTAATAAAAAAAAGGTCGAATGTGTTCGGGACGAAAGCAAAGTTTGGGTACGAATGTTTCGTACTTTCTGTTTAGCGTTGTCTCCCCTGACTAAAATGGCGTCAATTCGTCACGGAGCATGAATCACAATTCTTATCGTAATGGGAAAGTGTGTGACAGTTTAACGGTACCCCCACCCCAAACAGTTACCATTCTGTTTGCATCATCGAGTGCTAGTATTTCAAACTAAGTATAAAAAAATAATGTACTTAAAGCAGAAATTATATGGACAATGCAAACCAGAAACATGCCTTAAACAAGTCCAATGAAAACATTAATAAAATATTTCAAACCATGTTTCCAGACCGTAAAATAGCGAAAAAGTTTGTTCTTGGTGAAAGAAAAACTGCCTATATCTGTGTATTTGGCCAGTTTAAAAGCTTACTGATTGAAAAGATCAGGGGACCATTTGTCGCTCTGATTGATGAAACTTGAAATAAAAAGATGCAAGAAAAACAGATGGATCTTCATATAAGGTTTTGGGATGAAGAATCACAGCAGGTAGTAACACGGTATTATGGCTGAATAAGTCCTTGAAAACTATAAGACTAGTGCTTGAAAAGTCCTTGAAAAGTCCTTGAATTTGACTTGGCTTTGTCTGTATGAACCCTGTTACTAAATGGCATCAAGGGGGGCATTTCGTGTTCGACGAGCTCTTGTTCAATTGATCTTCATGAAATTTGGTCAGAATGATAGCCTTGATGAAATCTTGGTCAAGTTCGAATATGGGTCATCTGGGGTCAAAAACTAGGTCACTAGGTCAAATCAAAGAAAATACGTATTTATACTCAAGATTTTTTGCTCCAATTTTAATGATAATTGGTCAGAATATTTTTTTTTCATGAAATCACTAGGTCAAACATGTTTACTCTGTTATGCTGTGTTATGGTGTGTTTCTCAGGTGAGCGACCTAGGGCCATCTTGGCCCTCTTGTTATTTAGAACTTTACAGTCTGTAGATACTTAGTTACAATAAGCTTGTGAGACACAATGACGCCTTAGCAACAATGTATACTGATCGACGGATATCGCCTTATCTTATTGGCCAGTATTATTGGTTTGATTGACAGATCGGATCTATCCATTGGCGCTTCGAGACGACATTAGAACTCGGTTTTCCTATCCCCGAAAATGTTTGTGAAATTAAGGACATGAAAAAGCTTGAATATTATTTGCAGAGATTGACCGTTGAAACTCGTAGAAAGGATGGAGGGCCCTATCCACTATTATGCTACGCTTAGGATCTGAAGACGAGATATTGATAGCCTCGTTCTGACGACTTTTTCGCTAGCCAGTTTAAAGGCTTACTTACAACATTTTGCAAGCCTAGAAAATCTGTATTTAGTCTTGGTTTTTAGCTCGACTATTCGAAGAATAGTCTAGCTATTCTACTCACCCTGGCGTCGGCGTCGGCGTCACACCTTGGTTAAGTTTTTGCATGCAAGTACATACAGCTATCATTTAAAGGCATATAGCTTTGAAACTTATTTGTTCTTTTTCTAGGTCAATTACCAACCTCACTGGGTCAAGTTCCATAACTCTTAACATGTATTTTGAGCAAATTATGCCCCCTTTTGGACTTAGAAAATTCTGGTTAAAGTTTTACATGCAAGTTACTGTCCCCAAAACTAATGCAGATATTGAATTGAAACTTAACATGTTTCTTCGGGGTTATAAAACTAGTTGATAGCATCAAGTCCCATAACTCTGATATGCATTTTGGTTAAATTATGTCCCCTTTCGAACTTAAAACTCTTTTGATATTTAACATTTTGGGTAATAATTTCCTGCTTCTGTGACAATATTTCAAATAGTCGAGCTTGGCTGTCTTACGGACAGCTCTTGTTGATAATAACAATTCTTATGTCAGATACCGGTTAGCTCAGTCGGTAGGGCACTTGCTCAGTGAACGAGGGATCCTGGGTTCGAGGCCTTGACTGACTGCACATTGTTCTTACTCTTTGACATTCGAACAGGTTGTCTGGTTCAATAAAAATAGATTTACTAAAATAAAAATAGCAATATAGATACCAACTGTGACTGTTTCTACTCATAATAAATATGCCATTGTTATTTTTGTAATACAGAACTACAGCAAGTCATTCGTCGCTGACGAAGGTCTCTTAACTGTACAATTCATCATGTAATTAACTAAACTGACAATCCATCATTTATTTCATCATGTCACATTTTAGGGGTTATGACGTTCTATGTGTGTGTTTTTCGCAAGACTTGAGTTTCACTTGAAATGTGTGGTATTTCTATCTAAAACAGTACATGATGGCACCATTTACCGGGAGGTTGAACCACTATATGCAACCCGTCTGGACGTACCAGATGTTTAAAGCACTGGTATTGGCAATAGGGGTAAAACGACCTCAGGGGTGGGGGGTGCGGTCATGGCTGTTTGTTACAATAAGGCTGTAAATATTGTCATTGTTCATTTATGATATTGTTGTAATAACTATTATTTTTTATTATTATGTACAACGCCATTGAAAATATCATTTATAAAAAAGGCGCTTAATCAGATTGTTCAGTTTCAGTTTTGTGATTGCATATGTCATGTTTTGTTATTTTCCTACATATCTGCGATGTGTCACATGTTTAATTGTAAAGCGCCTTTGAACGTATATTACATATGAAAAGGGCGCTCAACAAATCTGGTATAATAATAATATCGGAAATCCAAAATATACGAGGACGAATGTGATTGGGTCATTCTCAGATCTTCATTTAGAAGATCAAGTAGTACTTAAGTCAGATTTATTTTTAGATTTGCGTATGAAGGAACTCACATCCCCCTTACCAAAATATCAGGCTTATATCAGGTAACTATTCATATCATATCTTTAACTGCTTAAACAGTACGGAGTTATATACAAGCCATCGTTTATACGTCAATAACGCTGACCAAACAAAAAGATATGACAATCGGAAAAGGGAATCATGTTATAGTTTATGACGTCATTAACACACTTCTAAACAATTTATTTAGCAGTTACTCTTAAAATGCTGGATAAAGTCAAAAAACGAAGTAGATGCAATGGAAACTAAATGACCGCGATTTTAATTAAATATTGAAATGTTAATAACTTTCTCATTGGTAAGCCGGCCATTACAGTTCTTCACGGGCTTAAATTTTTTAAGAAGATATAAAACACAGAATCCTTTCTCTTCAAAAAAAAACTTTCGTATGCCTGGAAACAGAATTACATTTGAAATGAACACTGACGCTGTTTAAATCAAATGTGAAATATCGGGGTATTATACTTGAAAAAAAAACACTCTAATATGAGTGTGGGACAATCACGTTTGTATTGAATTAACAATGCAAATGATGCAGTCAAAATTATTTGATACTATCAGCATAATTTTACTGATTGTATGACAAAATCTTTTGTATCTATATATTACATATCATGTGGCTAGAATTTTCAAGATATGTTTTTACGTCCTCGAATTTTCTACTTATTACGGTCTGTTTGCATTATTGGAATATTATCAAGATAGAAGAACATAATGGTCTACTCCGCCCGCTTAGCTCAGTAGGTAGGGTAGAGCGTCGGTCTGTCGATCCTTGGGCGGGGCGTATGTTCTCCGTGACTACTTGATAAACGACATTGTGTCTGAAATCATTAGTTCTCCACCTCGGATTGTGGGGAAGTTGGCAGTTACTTGCGGAGAACAGGTTTGTACTGGTACAGAATCCAGGAATACTGGTTAGGCTAACTGCCCGCCGTTACATGACTGAAATACTGTTGAAAAACGGCGTAAAACCCAAAACAAACAAACAAAAACATAATGGTCTATACTATCATATTTGCATAAATTGATTTATTTGTTATTTCAGATGAACAGCAAAGATACATAGGTAAGTCGTCTTACATTTTGTAACTATCATTGTCAATAATACTACTTAATGATTAAAAACAAGACAAGAATGTTTAGCTCGACTATTTATAGAACACTAGAGCTATTGGACTCGCCCGTCCGCAGCGTCCTGTTTGGGTGGAAATTTTGTATGTAAGCTGGTATCTCAATGATCACTTGTGGACATGAATTTAAACTTCACACACTTATTTACTTTGATAAACTGACTTACATTGCACAGGATCCATAACTCTATTTTGCATTTTTACAAAATTATGCCCCTTTTTGCCTCAGAAATTTTTAGTAAAGTTGTATGTAAGCTGTATCTCAGTAACCACTTTTGGGAATGGATTGAAACTTCACACACTTATTCACTGTGATAAACTGACTAACATTGCACAGGTTCCATGACTCTATTTTGCATTTTGTATGTAAGCTGGTATCTCAGTACTCACTAATGGCAATGGATTGAAACTTCACACACTTGTTCACTGTCATGATCTGACATTTACTTAGCATAATTCTAATGCATTTTTTTTTCAAAATTATGCCCCTTTTTCGACTTAAGAAGTTTCTATTCAGTTTTTAGCTCACTTGAGCACGAAGTGCTCACGGTGAGCTTTTGTGATCACCCTGTGTCCGGCGTCCGTCGTCAGTCGTCCGTCCGTCGTCGTCAACAATTTGACTGTTAACACTCTAGAGGTCACAATTTTGGCCTAATCTTAATGAAACTTGGTCAGAATGTTGCCCTCAATAAAATCTTGGACAAGTTCGATATTGGGTCATCTGGGTTCCAAAACTAGGTCACCAAGTCAAGTCAAAGGGAAAGCTTGTTAACACTCAAGAGGTCACAATTTTGACCCAATCTTAATGAAACTTGGCCAGAATGTTACCCTTAAAAAAATCTTGAATGAATTTGATATTGGGTCATCTTGGGTCAAGAACTAGGTCACCAGGTCAAGTCAAAGGAAAAGCTTGTTAACACTCTAGAGGTCACAATTTTGACCCAATCTTAATGAAACTTGGTCAGAATTGTTTCCTAAATAAAATCTTTGACGATTTTGATATTCTGTCATCTGGGGTCAAAAATTAGGTCACCAGGTCATATCAGAGGAAAAGCTTGTTAACACTGTAGAGGCCATTTATGAGCGTATCTTCATGAAACTTGGTCGGAATGTTAATCATGATAATTTCAAAGTCCAGTTTGAATATGGGTTATGTAGGGTCAAAAACTAGGTCACCAGGTCAATTCAAAGGAAAAACTAGTTAACACTCTAGAGGCCACATTTATGACCATATCCTAATGAAACTTGGTGAGAATGTTAATCTTGATGATCTATAGGTCAGGTTCAAATCTTTATTAGTTGGGGTCAAAAACTAGGTCATCAGGTCAAATCAAAGGAAAAGCTTGTTAACACTCTAGAGACCACATTTATGACTGTATCTTCAAGAAACTTAGTCGGAACGGGGTAAAATCAAATTGTTTAGTCTATAAATAAGTCGTATTTCCTACAGGTTTTCAGGTGGACAATTTAGGCCTTTCCTGACTAAATGTGTTTTGACAACTTCAACTGCAAACTTATTAAGTCAATCTCCTTTCAGCATAGTTTCAAAAATATAGATGAATAACTATCTTACACTGTAGAAACAAATTGTGGTTGAAATTTAACTAAATACACTGATTTCTGTAGATATTGCTACAGTAATTCAATAAAATGTTAAGACATTACACACATTGTCTCGGCCTGATATATGTCACTGTCAATTTGTAACTAGATACTTGTTACTTCTCATTTTCTTCATGGAAAGCATGTATAATTACCATCATGGAAATACAAAAGAATACAGTTATTTTGTGGTGCCTCTTTAAAGATAGCTCCAATTTGTGTATGCATAAATAGAGGAAAATAAAAAAAAAATGAAATATACCGCCATTGAATGTATTAGCCCTGTATTACACTCTTTCTATCATGTCGTACTTATGGCCACATAATTTCAAAATTAATTTTGTTTTGTTATAATTATGATAAAACTGCCGTTATTTACAAACATGTGTAGACAAGTCCATGTCATTACGCGTAGGAAAACAGATGTTAAAAATATAGAAATCATTAACAGACGCAATATACCTTCCCGGTACTAAGCTCTTTTGTATCAGGAGTATGCTTACCATGATTTTACGCCCTCACAGGTTCCAAATTCTTTTACTTTAGTTCTTGTAATAAAAACTATTATTTTTATTCTTGTAATAGAATTTTTTTGATAAAAATGGTCACACCTTCTGTAATGTTCGATATTCTTATTCAAAAGCATAAAATGTTTATAAGAAGAAGGTATGATTTGCGAACAATTTGCTATAAATGCCAGCAATGATATATCAAGTGTCACTGCAACGTTACTGAATAAAATTTACTATGTGTGTTCAATAAGTTCACTGTTATCTATATATGATATATTGTGCATGACTTTCCAAAGAGCTATTGAACGATTGGCATGTGTATAATTGTAAAGTTTTAGTATTTTCCGTCAGAATCACTAGAATCATCACCTGCCGTATTTCATCTACGTCCTTTGCCAATTTTTTTGTCAGCTACAGTTTTAATGACAGTTACATAATATTGTGCAGGCAAGGTGAGCTGCAGAACGAAACGGCTGTTTCACATGGTTGTCTGATCCAGAAAGAACGAACTTTAAGATAATGCTGGTACCGAGGTTGGGGTGGGGGCGACTTCAAGGATTGTGGTTGGTACAGACAGGCCTCTTAAAGAGTTGTATCCTTGCTCCAGATATCATATCAGAATCTAAAGGGTGTCAGGGTCAGAACCACTCCATCATATGCATGTCTGTTTGTGTGCTCTTAACATTATCATTGAACAATTCAATGCAGGTGGCAACGATCAGCAGTTTCGTTTCTCATTTTTCATGTCCAAATAATCATTCCTGATATCGGACAGCCCTTTAGCCCCTTTCATTTCGTAACAGGGGGCAAAAAACTGATACCTCCTGCAAAGACCTTGATCATATCCCGTTTGTCTAGAACACATCCTTGTTTCACCTGTTTGACAATGGTTGCATTT
This sequence comes from Mercenaria mercenaria, assembly GCF_021730395.1. Taxonomy (NCBI): domain Eukaryota; kingdom Metazoa; phylum Mollusca; class Bivalvia; order Venerida; family Veneridae; genus Mercenaria; species Mercenaria mercenaria. The sequence continues at coordinate 12,192 of NW_026460109.1, read as the reverse complement.
CCGGTAAACATAGTTTGACAACATATCGTATCCATACTGGGTACGATATAACTGATTGTTTCTTGCCACCACGCGGGAAAATACAGGCTAGAGAACATATGCGCATACTGACATTATAATTGGACGTCGTATTATGACGTCCTAGTGTCTGAGCAATTTTTAATGTATAATATCTTTGGAAAGGTTGCAACAGTATCAACAGCAAGCAAGAAAAATGATCTCACATGACTGACTAAGTAAGGCAGTTGATGTCCCAATTAGCTGCTCATGTCCTGTCTGCCTGGGTGCGATAATGTATCTAAGCTAAGTACCAAACAGCTGACAAAAGAGTTCAATCTGAACAAAAGTGGATATGTCGATGCAGTTTAAAGAAGATGTTTCATTGCAACCTGTTAGGGTAAGAAATGAGCTGAAAGTATATCAGATATTACATTTGGGTATGGGATATGGGAAAGAAAACCATCCAAATGATGCTCAGATTACAATCATTCTCACCTACATCAGACTCTTTCTATGAGAATGTCAAAGGAGCACACATACAGGCACGCATATTGAGGAGTGCTTTGAACCCAGACCTCTTAGAGGCTTGAACTGTCGACAATCCCGGAAGGCAACATTCCTCCCCAAAATCTGTTGTAATTGTGCATCAGAATAACCATTTGCAACATCCCTTTGGTATTGTCCTGTAGCTCACCTCGCTGCACAATATTCTGTAACTGCCATAAAACCTGAACCTCTCAATATAGGTGCACGAAGGTTGAAGGTGAAACATTCAGTGATGTAGATGTTGATGTAGTGATTCTGGCAGAGACTTCGAAAGCTGAAGTGCTATACATGTCAATCGTCCAATAGCTTTTTGGAAAGTCAAACTGGATATAACGTATTTGAATAATAAGTGTTCTAATATTAAGACAGCACAGGGATAAGTTAATTAAATACAGTAGCATTATGATTACACTTGATAAAGCCTCAAACAAAAATTCATATTCTAATGTTCATAATATGGCCAAACTTCAATTTGAAAGAAGAAAAAAATATTTTTCCCAAATCTGGAGGCATGCTGCTTTAAAGCAGTTATATACTTGCCTATTATTAATCATTATATCTGATCTGATATTGTGGTTCCTTTTGTGATACCTGAAGCATGATCATTGCCGTCTATGCCGCCTATGCATGTGTAGCTTGTGCACTGTCTCGCCTTATACAAAATTCACACCACGCATTTATAAAAATTAAATGTTATTACATGTTGGCGTCGATACCAAGCTCATTAGCAACGTTTTCGTCAAAATTTCTCGACTTTTATTTAAAGGCGTTTTTCAAAACTTTTACTGAAACGCTGTAAATCGAAAATATCAATCACCAACCACTTATATCGGTATGGGAGATTCAGTTACCAAAATTATAGTGGACAAGCTGCGGCTTTAGTATTTCTTTTTTAAAACCACCATGTTAACGTTAAATACATTACGTCAACGTCACCTACTTTGGCGTGTTGCAACGTAAAAAATAAATTTACCCTTTTATCATTGGACAAAATGGTCAATTTGTTTATTTTTTAACAATGTAAAGACAAACAGTTATTTGCTATTCCTATCCAGCGATGGCAACCGATATCCGAATAATACTTATCCGAATATGAGCTTCAAGAAGCACATACCAATTTCCGCCATTTTACCTTTATCTGTTAGGCCTATGCGTAACGATTATCTTCTTGAATTAAATTTTGCAAATGCACAGATTGGGCGTTTTAAAGTCCTTGAGTGTATCCTTACTGTTATTTGTAGCAAACTGATCACAAAACATACCACCTTCTTTTATATGTTTTGTGTTCAGATTGTAATGCTTTTGAATAAGAACATCCATTTTATCCACCTCTTTGTTATAAAGTTACTAAAGAAACATTTAAAGTGTTACATGTATAAACATTCAATTATTGGAAATGATTTAATACAGTAGGAAAACCTGCATATTTAATGTCTAATGCAAAATAAAGGGATTTTCCGTTTTGGCGGCCATTTTGACAGCCATTTTGGATTTTTAAATGATTTTCTTCTTTGAAATATACAGTTAATGTTTATTTTGTTACCTCTAGCAACAAAAATAATATATGAATTAATAATATTGTCCAAATTTTCTATAATTTAGGCGACAAGTCTTTTTTTGAATTTTGGCGACCATCTTGAATATTTCAAAATGCTCAATGGTGAAAAAGTTCATCATCCAGTTTCTATGAAGGTACATTTTGTAGGACCGTTTCATGTAAAAATATTTTGTGCATACTCCAATTTTGGGTTAGGTAGCTAACTGGCATTTGGCATACTGACTATTTCTACCAACCACATATCAGCATATTGTAATTGTCCCAAATGTCACATATCTGTTTTTGTCTGATTAGTTGGCAACTTCTCCAGGTAATAATCATAACGGGACGAAACTGTCAACCGATTTAGATCATAAATACAAAATAAGTCGTTATACATTTATGTATGTACATGTATTTTGAAATTTTACCTGATACTAGGTACAATATATGCTACTGATCACACTGCTGCTGGCTGAAATCAAAGAGACGACACTTCACCTAGCGGTTTAGTCATTGCATTCTCAAAGAGTGAAAACTAAACTACATACTTGAGATTATTTTTAAGGTCAAATTTTCAATATTTCTACCATAAACGGTGACTGTTTACCCTAAATGGATTTACGTATCCTGTGATATACATACAAAAGCTTTTTTTCTTTACACAACATTATTTCACCCGTGCATCAAAACCAAATTTGGCCAGCATAATATGTAGATATTAATTATACACATTTTCTGTAACTATTGTGTTTTACAAAAAAAAAAATATAACTAAAGGGTGTTCCCAAATGTAAACTAACCAATACTTGTTATATTCATTTTTAATAACTTGATAGTCACATATTTTTACATCTGTTTGTAACTCAAATAACATACAAATGTTCGCAAAGCATGGACATTGGTATGCTATACATGTATTGTAATGACAGAAGAAAACACTGTAAATACTGTGTAATCATTATTATTCATTGGGTTGAATTTTCATTGAATTTGACATTTTTAGCGGGGTTGCAGTCAGACGCATCCTGAGTTAACTTTAAATTTTACGATACAGCTTCCTTAGGCAAGCCCTACAAAGAACTGTCATGTTTTAGCCAAATGCTTTCTGTGCCACTGGTACTCATCCCCAGCGAGAACCCTACGAACCCTAAGGCCTTGATGAGATGACTGCCTTTTCTTAATATCTTAATCTTCGCCCAGAACAGGCATTAAAATTGCAATATTTTTATTGTAATACTATATATCAACTTCTTTGCCTCGTTAGTTCTACCCAGGCATTGTCCCATTCAAATGATCCAATTTATAGTAAACACTTCCGGGACTTTGGAAATCGGGCATAACACCAATTTACTGTTTCCATCGTTTTTCCAGGTGGACAGGACCCATGCTCGCCCAGTGGTATAGTTTTAAAAGAAAACCATTTATGTATTAAATGACAAGATAAGCATTTAGTCTCTAAAAAACATATTTACTCCCACAAAAATCATGATAGTTATACAATAGAAGTTATCAAAACGTATTTACTGTAAAAAAAAAAAACTAATGATGCAACAAGCATTCTTGCCTAAAAGGGTGCAGACGAATCACAAATTTGCATAAACAACATATTTTTAATTACATTTAAATAAACAAGATGTGAAACATGATGGTAAAATTGTCTGTAATTGTTTTTGCCCTGGAAGCAGCATTTCGAAAACAATTTTGACAGCCCGGAGTCGACGAATATTTGCTGATACAAAATTATTATTTGGTCTGATAGTTTGAAATAAACTGCATAAAAAGTTCATACTATGTTTAACCTTTAGTTTTGCAACAGGTACAGAAATAAGAAAAACATCTTAATAAGAACGGATACAAACCAGTTTCAGCTTTAATATGTTAACTAACACATTGGTTTATATGTGATTCGAAACAATTCGTGTACTTTTAAATACGTCATGAGAATTTTGCATTCAAAATATAAGCTAGAAGTGTCCTAGGTCCATTACACATTTCATCAAACTATAGTATACAAGTACTTAGCAAATATTGAAACATAAAATAAAATGGTTATTGCCAAATAAACCAGACTTTTCGGGCTAACAGACACAAATGTTTATAGCCCAAGCTATCTGTAAATTTTTAGATTTCTGAAAACCTGTCTCATGTAACGAATGTTTACATTCTACCAAGGTATCAAATAATCATGACGAATTTACATTTGGTTTTGAGAGTATTCATTCATAAAGAAATCCCATCACATCATTGCTACATGAACAAACAGTCATATTTTTGCAAAACCTACAATATGTAATATTTAAAATTCGCACAGCTTTACTCCATAGCCTATTGGATCACGTCGCTGACTTCCTGTTACTTACCTCACACCTTTGTGTACTTGATGCTTGCACAGAGCCCTTAAGTCAGTGAGCGTTGAAATGCGATTCAATAAATAAGCAAACAAAGGTGCAGATTTCCCTTATATTTATCATACGGTCAAATTTTAACACAAGAGGTCCTTCAGCTTAGCTCTGAGATACTTTTCTATGATTAAGATGATCCGAAATAATTCGTTCTTTATTGATGAGGTAAATAATGTTATGCCAGTTTTATAAAACATGAACTACACAAGTACCTTAACAGGTTAAAATAACCTAAATTTAATATTTCGCATTATAATTTTGGAGTGATTTTGTATTTTAGATGAATGGAAATATGGACCATATGCTTTTGATTTGTACAGAAAGGCACTTGAAGACGGTATCGAAGAAGACTCTTCTATTAGAGTAAATGTCGTGGGAAATTTTGGACAAGGGAAAACATCACTAGTAAACAGACTTATTAGAAAAGATATTGACAGTAAGCAAAGTACGAACGGTATAGACATCGCGCACTATAAATGCCAACGAGATTCATATGGAAATATAACATACAAAATAAACTCTGGTCTTGATCCATCAGATATTGCGAAACGAATTAAAATTGTGTCCAGACCTGTGGAAAAGAAAAAAGCGAAACGAGACGAAACATTTGAAAGGAGAACAGCGTATCAACCAAAGGACATGTCAGAAGAAGAAAAACATCAGTTAATTCAAGTGATTAAAAGCACAAATGAGCATGACAGTTTCAATGACAACTCTAAAATTTATGACATTTGGGATTTCGGTGGTCAGTACGTATTTTATGCAACCCATACGCTGTTTCATAGCAGAAAAGCGATTTACCTGCTAGTGTTCAATTTATCTTATGGGCTTACTGATGTTGTGCCAAACGACAATGAAGAGGATGAATGTTGTACTTACGGAAGCCAGAGAACCATGGAATACTACATACGGTTTTGGGTAAACTCAATTCACTCTTTTGTTGGAAACAGAGATGGAACAGAACCTAAAATCATTCTTGTCGGAACACATTTTGACAACTTAAAAGGAGACGATCGATCAAAACGACGACAGGCAAATAGCTACTTTGATAATGTTAGAGCAATATTTAAAGGGAAGCAATCACTTCACCACATATATCATCATGATTTTCCAGTAGATAACAAAGATGTTAAAGATGATATTTTTGTTAAACTGAATGATACAATATTTCATGTCGGACAAGCGTTCTCAAAGTCAAACAAAGTTCCAGCCAAATGGATCCAGCTTGAAAAATCTTTATACCCCTACAAGGAAGAAAAGATAGTTGAATTCTCAAAAATAGTTGAAATAGATAACAAAAACGAGTACCGTCTTGGTTCTTCCGAACAAATAAAGCTGTTTTTGAAACACCAACATGATCAGGGAACTCTCTTTTTCTTTGACGAGGAGCCAGTATCAAAATATGTTGTCCTGGATCCACAGTTTCTTATCGATGCTTTCAAGTGTCTCATTACAGCAAATCGATTCATCACGAACATGCCAGATGTTTGGAATGAATGGCAAACCCTTAAAACAGAAGGGAAGTTAGAAACCTCGTTGATCGACAAACTGTGGACAAATGCTGAAGACAAATTGATAATGACTCACAGAGACACAATTCTCTGGTTCCTTCAGAAACATCGCATCCTTTCAGAAGCTTTGAGATTCGATGAAAATGAACAGGTGGCAGTTGGACTAGGTTGGTATATCGTCCCAAGCCTACTTAAAGATCATAGTCAAGAAGCGGAAATAAGAGATTTTCTGAAGGGAAAGAATCAAACAGAGATCCAGTTCGTCATGTCATTTGACAACTCTGCAGTCGTGCCAACAGTTTACCACCGATTAATTGCTGCTGTTCTCGGAAAGTGGTCCATTTTAGAATTTAGGGAGAAAAAACTTCTTTTCGAAAACCTGTCAATAGTCAGAATTGATCTGAAGCATGCTGGAGTAATAAGATTAAATGACAGGCATATACAGCTTTCTTTGCTGAATCTTTGTCCTCCTAGTAATGTCAAAAGAGTGGTTGCAGATAAATTAAGGCGCTTTGCTGAATCCGTTATCACGTACGAATTTCGAAAATTTCAGGGGGTTACAGAGAACATGGAATTGCCATATACACAAGCATATGCATGTAATCACGAAAGCCACGGTGTGTCTGGTAGCAAAAATATCATAACATTTGGTACGGAATTTAGCATACAGAGCATTCCGTGTCCAGATGTGGAGTCACATAAGATTGACACTGATCTTGCGAAGTCTGAATGGTATCAAGGCAATGAAGCGCTAGAATTGGTGTCCTCGGAAGACTTATCTGATCAGACTCTAGGTAGAGTTTCGCAAGTAATTGGCGAGGACTGGCAAATACTAGGACAAGCACTTGGATTAGGAAGGGTTGAGACTGAACATATTAAAGCAGACAATCATAGCACATCCATGAGGATATATAAAATGCTTCTTCACTGGCGTGATACATTTCCAGAAACAGCTTCTATTGGCACGCTTGTTGAGAAGCTTAGGAGTCTGCCAAATCTTACAGTAGACTGGGACGGTATCAGGAATATAGTTGACGAACTAAATAAGTCTAAACCGTCGAGATCATCTCAATAAAAGTTTAGTATATTTACTTCGAAAGGTGTACAAACACCAACCAGGGGCAAGATGCAAATGCTGAATTTTGGTGAAACAATTAGAAAACAATAATGAAGTACAGTAGTGCCACATATAATGAAACTGCTGACATTTGTAATGGGAAATGACTAAGGCTTACTCCAGCAAAAGATAACTATTATAATAAAGAAGCTGATTAAAACCGACATACCTAGAAGACATTTCTCTATGTAAACATAATACAAAGCGGGTGGACGATAATAAACATCCCATTACGTTTTACTAACTTCTTCTTCTCTGGTCGGTACTCTACAGTGTATTAATAAATAGAAAACATTTATAGAAGATTGCTTTAATGTAAAATACGACAAACTGAAGGATTTTAGATATTTATAAATGATATAATGCAAAACAAATCAATTTTTCAGTTAAACTATAAATGTTCTTATGAAATGACACTTTGGACACTTTGACAATTAACGGAATATTAGAAGCACTACGGAAAAAATTATAGATGCACATTAACTGGAACAGTATTTGGTGTAATAAATGAACCCGAAAGATCATTACCGTTGGACTTTGGTTCGTATACCATTAAATACGTAGATATAACTATTCTAGTGTTTCGGTATTGTAGTTTCAAATAAGGCACTTCTAATTTTGTATGATAATGGATGATACATTATACATGACTAGTATTAATAAATTTGCTTTGTAAAGTTTTAGTTGGTGTACATCTCCATTCTTAACAGTATCTTAATTATGTTACGGTGGGCAGTTGACCAAATCAGAGCTCCATGATTCTGTACAAGTACAAAACTATTTTTTGCAAGTCACTGCCAACTTCCTGAAATGAATCCGAGGTGGAGGAATGTGGAAAACACGAATACATAGCAAGACTAATTTGAATGACATGACATCAGTTATCAGCTAAATGTGAAATGTAATTATTTTACAGACTCTTGACTAATTGTTATGCTCAAATGAACTAATTGTTACGCTCAAATAATGTAGAATGTGATGTACGACACGAAACTTGCATGCAAATATATTTATTCATTATCATTCATTAAACTGGTGTCTTTGATGATACTTGAAGCACCATGTTCATGCCTTTGTGGTCTAAAAGCTGATATTACTCGCTTCGATTCACTATTTGCTCACCACATTTGGTCCGAAACCTCGTCTGAAGTGTAATATGTTTTGATGTGACGAAGTCATCCAGCTTGTTTACAAAGGGCAAGGGTTCTACCAAGGAACTCCACTATAACTGAAACAATGTTTGAATGGGTAATCAAAAGTGAGACCAATCGAAAACCTTGAAGCGATTAATTGTCCTATGCGCTTCTAATTGTTGGAGAATTAATATCCTACATAAGTAACAGCGTCCACTATCAAACATCAGATACTATCTCATATTTCGGTCGATTATAAACTCAAAAGCTACCTTTGTTTTTTCAAAATTTTCCGACCTTTTGTAAATATCTCCTATTTCTGTACCATAATTGTAAATGCCTTTGATTCTTGTCAGTAAAAGGCGTATCTCAAAGCGTTATTTAAGTACATAATAAGAATAAATAGCATATAATTATTTCGGTACCGGTGAGTCATGAAACTTATAACAACCAGAATAGAACACCTCGTGGTACATTCTCATGTGAACGTTTTTAACAGTTTTACTTGTTCTTTCATTTGAATTGCCGATATTTTTATTTGCTGACGGTATAACGTCCTTTAGGGATATTTGACTTTCCTGTCCGAGTTACATTGTATATCCAAAGAAAATTTCATTACTTGAATGAGTGTTTTAAGAGAGGTGCTCACGCTTTAGCTACCACATATAAGTTAGTATTGAATTAAATATGAAATATTCTTTCTTAGTATGCATAAATGATAAACATACCCTTAAGAAGAATTTTCTCGTTACTTTTGATGAATAATCATTCAGATATGATTTTTGTATAAATGTACTTTATTTGGACTGAAACAGTTTTCCCTTATCGTCAATATAAACACTCAAAGATTTTGTTGTACAATATTTTAACACAGTTGTTGCTATGTGTATGCGTTTTCTGTGTTTATACTTTAGAAAAACAAGATTTTACCTAAATATAAGGTTATATTTAATTAAAGTAGGTGTGGTAGTTTGTAATATTTGTTATATGTATTATCTTCAAACATGTTAAAAGCATAGTCGCAATAAGTACAAATGCTGAATATTAAGGTAGTAGAGGCGTAATAGCAATGTTTACAAAATGGCATTTGCTTGGTATATTCTTAAAGATGACCATGTTTTGCACTGTTTTGCAATTTTTTAACAACTTTTACCGTGTCGTTTTTTATAAATTTTGTATAACTTATGGTATCTCCTCAAATTTCAAAGTGATGGTCACTATACAAAACGTTTGCAGAGAACTCATTTTACCATTAATTTAAATAAAAGAATCATCAAACTATTGGCAAATAATTATAAAACACAAAATAAAAATGTGAATATCATTTTATCTAGGGTTCCTCAAGTAAACGGATTTTATGATACAGAATTCTATCTTCAACATTGAAAAAATAAGGTCGAATCCTATGTTTCTGTTATGAATTTTGCTATCTTCATTCAAAAATAACCTTGGGGCAGACGTAAGATTTACCTAAATTTCTTCCACGATATGTAATCTAAAAAGGGAAGCAAAATAGAGAACTTTTACAGCATGTAACTCAATATTTTAAAGATGTGTAACTCTACCTCTTATGTTTAACTAGTAAATTCACTTTGAAAAGCAAGAAATCGCTTAGATCTGTCAAATCATTTTTTTTTTTTCATTTTTGTACAATAAATCAATCAAAGAAACAAAAACTTACTATAAAAAGTGGAAAGTAAGGAAACAATTTTGGTCCAAGTAAGACTTGAACCTACGCCCCCCTGAGAATTGCAGTAAAAGTGGGTTTATGGTTGGAATTGAATACTCTTCAAAAAGGAGGTACTCTATTACGCCTCTACTACCTTAATGTAACAGTACTAATGAAATACGACACCATAAGAATAATAACAAAAAATGTACTGTGTTTACATTATTCGCACTATCATATGAGTTTATGTATAAAAGGTTCAATTTTGGACATACATGTACAAAAAATATTTTAGAATATAAGGATGATTCTATATGTATTAGTGCTATCATTGATGTTGTTAAATATAGCTGCATTCTATTATACTGTTAAATATTTTATAGAGTATACATGTCTAGGAAATGTAAATATCTCTGCTATTAGTTATGATAAAATTATCATGTATAATTGTCGAGTTAGTAATAGATTTTATTTCTTTCCTTAAGGTAGTTCTGCACGTTCGGATCTTTTTTTCTACAATGTAGAATTAGTTAGAACTCTAATTTTTCAAAACTTCAGAATATACATAGAAAGTTCAGCAAATAAAAATGATGGGGTCATATGCTGGATTTTTGCTGGACTGATTTGAAAAAGTTGAACCTCTTGCAAATTTTTATAATGGGAGTCTACGGGGAACCTTGATAAAATCTAGGCCGAGTTCGAAAATGGGTCATCTCGGGTCAAAAACTAGGTCACTAGGTCAAATCAAAGAAAAACCTTGTGTATGCGATAGAGGCTGTATTTTTCATTTAATCTTCATGAATATTGGTCAGAATGATAACTTTGATGAAATCTAGGCCGAGTTCGAAAATGGGTCATCTCGGGTCAAAAACTAGGTCACTAGGTCAAATCAAAGAAAAACCTTGTGTATGCGATAGAGGCGGTATTTTTCAATTAATCTTCATGATTATTGGTCAGAATGATAACCTTCATAAAATCTAAGCCGAGTTCGAAAATGGGTCATCTCGGGTCAAAAACTAGGTCACTAGGTCAAATCAAAGAAAAACCTTGTGTATGCGATAGAGGCTGTATTTTTCAATTCTTCTTCATGAATTTTGGTCAGAATGATTGCCTTGATGAAATCTAGGCCGAGTTCGAAAATGGGTCATCTCGGGTCAAAAACTAGGTCACTAGGTCAAATCAAAGAAAAACCTTGTGTATGCGATAGAGGCTGTATTTTTCAATTCTTCTTCATGAATTTTGGTCAGAATGATTGCCTTGATGAAATCTAGGCCGAGTTCGAAAATGGGTCATCTCGGGTCAAAAACTAGGTCACTAGGTCAAATCAAAGAAAAACCTTGTGTATGCGATAGAGGCGGTATTTTTCAATTGATCTTCATGAATTTTGGTCAGAATGATTACATTGATGAAATCTAGGCCGAGTTCGAAAATGGGTCATCTGGGGTCAAAAACTAGGTCACTAGGTCATATCACGTAAAAACCTTGTGTATGCGATAGAGGCTGTATTTTTCAATTGATCTTCATGAATTTTGGTCAGAATGATTACCTTGATGAAATCTAGGCCGAGTTCGAAAATGGGTCATCTGGGGTCAAAAACTAGGTCACTAGGTCAAATCGAAGAAAAACATTGTGTATGCAATAGAGGATGTATTTTTCAATTGATCTTCATGAAATTTGGTCAGAGTGATTGCCTTGATGAAATCTAGGTCGATTTTGAATATTGGTTTTCTGAGGTCAAAAACTAGGTCACTAGGTCAAATTAAAGAAAAATCTAGTGTATGCGATAGAGACTGTTTTTTTTTCAATTGATTTTTATGAAATTTGGTCAGGTTGATTGCCTTAATGAAATCTAGGTCGAATTTGAATATGGGTCATCTGAGGTCAAAAACTAGGTCACTTGGTCAAATCAAAGAAAAAACTTCTGTATGTGATAGAGGCTGTATTTTTCAGTTGATCTTCATGAATTTTGGTCAGAATGATTGCCTTGATAAAATCTAGGTCGAGTTTGAACATGGGTCATCTAGGTTAAAAAACTAGGTCATATCTAAGAAAATGCTTGTTTTATCGCAAGAGACCAATTTTTTGGTCCAATCTTAATGAAAATTGGTCAGAATATTTGTTTCCATGAAATCACTAGGTCAAACATGTTTTACACTGTTATGGAGTGTTTCTTAGGTGAGCGACCTAGGGCCATCTTGGCCCTCTTGTATATATTGTTGGCAATTTGTTTTAAAATGTTAGATACATAAAGGTTATTACATCTGAAAGCTGATT
>NW_026460108.1:0-31813 GCF_021730395.1 Mercenaria mercenaria | reverse complement strand
TGTTTAGGGTATACTTTTCAAACATAATAACATTTGCATTATATACTTCTACTGAAAAGACATATAAAACATATACCCCAAAACTATTTATGCGGCACTATATTTTATATAATTTAATATGGCAGATATGACATTATTCAAATCATTTCCGCAAAGTGCTATGTAAGGGGGGTAGTAAATATCACATAAGTGTCTATAAACTTTCAACATACATTTAAATGTTATCCGAAATTTTGTTTGTCTGAGTGCCTATACACTTATAAATAAGCTTTCGCGGTCTCGCTACAATGAAACTTAACGTTTTTCGATCTTTTGTCATTTAAACAATAGTATATACATTATTCTTAACTTTCTCATAAAACCAAACTCACCTGAACAGTTCGTCTTGTTAACATAATAAAAAGGTTGGTCACGTGATGTAAGCGGTAATGGTCGTCTTTTAAAAAATTGATAGTGAAAATTGATAATTTGGATATTTTAGTGTTAATATAAGTTATTATCAGTGAAAAAGAAGTCGGAATAATAAGCATTATGTTAGTGCACTTATTAATATGACTAAAAAGACAAATAAGAAACGAAAAGAAAGGAATAGTAGTGATGGCGAAGCGAACAATAGCAAAATACCTAAACAAAGAGGCCCGTCTGTGGAGCAGGAGGTATGCGTTTCTGTAAGTGAGATTTTAGGGAAAACTAACACAGTGTTATATGGGGAAGACAGTGTAAGTCATTTACAAGAGGGTGATTGTGCTAGTGCCAGTGCTAGTGCTAGTACTTGTGCGGACATAAGTGTATTCGAGGACTCTGGGAATAATCCTACTCCACACAACACCAACAAAATGGCGGAAAGTAATAAAGAGCCTACTAACGCTGACATTGTCAAAATTCTTGAAAACATTAATAATAGATTAGGAGCTGTTGAGCAAAAACTTGATGGACTTGATAAGTTAGAGAAACGGATGGATACGTTTGAAAAAGATATGAGGAGCCTATGGGTCGCGATAGACGAGAGGGGCAAGCGGGTGGACGAGCGTGTGGCCAAGGTGGAAGACAAGGTGGACGGGATGGATATCGGGGCGGGGCTGATGGCTAACCGGATTTCGGATCTTGAAAAGGAGAGGGACTCTTTAAGGGACGATGTTGTTTATTTGAAGTCGCAATCAATGCGCAACAATCTTGTATTTACCGGGATACCGGAAGACGGGGGCCATGAGTCATTCGAGGTAACGGAGAGAAAACTACGGGACCACCTTCATACGGTGATGAAGGTTGCTAAGGAAACCGCTCAAGGTATCCGGTTTGAGCGGGTCCATCGCTCCCCGAGCGCACCGACTCCGGGAAAGACCAGATCTATTGTGGCCAAGTTCACTTATTTTCAGGATAGGGAGCTTGTGCGTAGGCAGTATAAGGAACTTATAAATACTAAGTATAATGTATTTGAACAGTTTTCCCCGGAAGTGGTTGCAAAACGACGGAGGCTACTTCCAAAGATGAAAGAAGCACGGAGGCAAGACAAGAAGGCGTGGATTGCGTATGATACGCTCTACATCGATGGTGTGGCCGTGAAGGAATAGGGACACGTTGATGGTGAGCTATCTGTGCTTTCTTGGAATGTACAGGGACTGTCTGCTCATAAACAGCAGTGTGCCAATTTTGTAAATATTATTTCATCCCATGATATTTGTTTTCTCTTTGAAACCTGGTCTTGTTCTAAAAGTAATATCAACCTAAATGGTTACATTTCACATATGTATAGAAAGTTTCAGCATAGAAATGCCCGTAGAAATAGTGGTGGTGTTTTAATTTGTTATAAAGAACATTTAAAAGATGGTATAACAATTGTTAAAAATGATTTTGACACCATTATTTGGCTTAAGTTAGACAAAAATTTCTTTCATATTGAAAATGATATATACCTGTGTGGTGCTTATATTTGGGGTGAGGATTCCCCCGCATACAATACTTTCAATGTTGATCTATTTGATTTGTTGGAAACTGATATATCTACTTTTGAAGAACTTGGGAAAGTACTTGTTTTTGATGATTTAAATAGTCGTGTTGGCAATAAGCGCGATTTTATAACGCATGATAATTTTAATTCTTTAACTGATGATGCAGATTATGAGCCAGATATTTCCTCTGTCAGGGCCTCAGTAGACACTAGATTAAATAATCATGGTATTAAATTACTAGATATTTGTAAATCTACATGTTTACGTATTGTGAATGGTCGAGTAGGTAATACTGATAAATACACTTATTTTTCCCATAACGGATCATCGGTTATTGACTACCTATTAGCGCATGAGCGCAGTTTTTCATTGTTAAAATATTTTACAATCGGGTCATTTAATGAGTGGAGTGATCACGCTCCGTTACATTTTTCATTATATTGTAATAATAAAACACCTGACCCGTATAGTTATTCTGAAGTCAAATATAAATGGGATAATAATTTTAAAGCCCAATTTAGGGCTGGAATTATATCTATGTTACCACATTTTAATACTATTGTAAATGATATTGATTGTACTAATGAAGAATCCGTTAACGAGGTTGTAAATTCTTTTACAAATATTGTACGCAATGTAGCGGACCCTTTATTCTCTAAACATTGTACTTTTAAAGATGTACCCATGCTGAGTGGTTTGATGCAGATTGTGCTAATGCTCGAACTCATTATTTAGATGCCTTGAATTTATATAATGTTTGCAAAAATGACAATAGTCGTACTGAGTTATGCCATAAGAAACAAGAGCTGTCGGAGGACAGCAACGCTCGACTATTCAACAGCCTTGTCAATTGAATGAATACAAAAGTTGAAAAAGGGGCATAATTTTGTAAAATGCAAAGTAGAGGTATTGAACCTCTGTACTGCATGTCATATCACGACAGTGAACAAGTGTGTGAAGTTTCAATCCTTTCCAATTTGTGGATACTGAGATACCAGCTTACATACAAAAACTTAACCAAAAACTGCTAAGTCAAAGGGGCATAGTTTTGTAAAAATGCCAAGTAGAGTTATGGGACCTTCACAGTGCATGTTAGATCATGACAGTGAACATGTGTGTGAAGTTTCAATCCATTCCAGTTAGTGGATACTGAGATATCAGATTACATACAAAAATTTAACCAAAAACTACTAAGTCAAAAAAGGGGCATAATTTTGAAAAAAAAAAGAGTAGAGTTATGGGACTTGCTTAGTGCATGTCAGATCATGACAGTGAACAAGTATGTGAAGTTTCAATCCATTCCCATTAGTAAGTACTGAGATACTAGCTTACATACAAAACCTTAACCAAAAATTTCTAAGTCGAAAAAGGGGCATAATTTTGTAAAAAAGCAAAATAGAGTTATGGAACCTGTGCAATGTAGGTCAGTTCATCACAGTGAATAAGTGTGTGAAGTTTCAATCCATTCCCACAAGTGGTTACTGAGTTACCAGCTTACATACAAAACCTTAACCAAAAATTTCTAAGTCGAAAAAGGGGCAAAATTTTGTAAAAAAGCAAAATAGAGTTATGGAACCTGTGCAATGTAAGTCAGTTTGTCACAGTGAATAAGTGTGTGAAGTTTCAATCCATTCCCACAAGTGGTTACTGAGATACCAGCTTACATACAAAACCTTAACCAAAATCGGGACGCGGACGCCGACGCCGACGCATGGGCGAGTCCAATAGCTCTACTATTCTATGAATAGTCGAGCTAAAAAGTGTATAAGGATTTAGTACGCAAAAAGAAAAATCAACGTTATAGAATTAAAATGCAGGAAATTGAAAATCTTAGAAAGCAGAAACCAAAAGATTTCTGGAAATATTTTAAATCAAAAACAAAAACTGTAAAAAATGATATTTCACTAGATGAGTTTAAACTGTTTTTTGAAAATATTAGTAACAATATTGTTGACTGTACCAATGATGAGGCTGAATCATTTTGTGATAATAACGACTTTAGTCAGCCTAATACTGTATATCCTGAATTAGATAATCCGATTAGTGTCGATGAGGTGAGACATGCTATTAAGTCATTAAAGCGTGGCAAAACAATTGGAAATGATTGTATGTTGAATGAATATTTTATTGAATGTGCAGATATTTTAACTTCACATATTTGTGATGTATTTAATTGTATTTTGAACTCTGGATATTACCCTGATAAATGGACAGAAGGCATTATTGTACCTCTGCATAAAAAGGCTGTGCGAATGATGTTAACAATTATAGGGGGATTACTTTAGTTAGCTGTTTTTCAAAATTGTTCACGACTATATTAAATAGACGCATCGACCCCGCCGTTACATAACTGAAATACTGTTGAAAAACGGCGTTAAACACAAAACAAACAAAAGACGCATCGAGCTTATATGTGAGAGTAATAATATTATTTCGGACGCCCAATTCGGATTTAGAAAGGGTCGTTCAACAGTTGACGCTATATTTTTATTGATGTCATTGGTTCAAAAACATATAAACGAAAATAAAAGATTGTATGTTGTGTACGTCGATATGATGAAATGTTTTGATACTATTTATAGAAATGCGCTATATTTAAAGTTGTATAAATCTGGTATTCAAGGTAAAATATTAAGTATTATTAAAGATATGTACCAAAATGTCAAATCATGTGTGAAACAATGTTCATCATACTCTGATTATTTCCGATATGCTATTGGCCTACGTCAAGGGGAGGTAATGTCCCCGATATTGTTTTCTCTATTTGTCGAAGACCTAGAACTGTATTTACAAGATAGCTTAAATTCCGGTTTAAATATAGATGATTTAATTTTTATAATGATGTTATTTGCCGATGATATGGCCATCATAAGAAAGTCACCTGCAGAAGTACAAAATCATTTGGACCTGCTTTATTCTTACTGCAATACTTGGGGACTTAAAGTTAACACAGAAAAAACTAAAATCATGGTTTTTCGTAAGCGAGGGCGTTTGTTGCCTAATGAAAAGTGAACCTATGATGGACAGCATATCGAGGTTGTAGATGATTTTAATTATTTGGGCACAGTGTTTAATTACACTGGTAATTATGCACTAAACCAAGAATATTTAGTCGGTAGAGCACTTAAAGCTTTAAATACATTGTTAAATAAGTGTAAAGATTACGATCTAAAACCACACATTATGTGCCAATTATTCGATGCCTTTGTAGGTTCTATATTATGTTACTCATGTGAAGTATGGGGTTATACAAAATCAAAAGAAATAGAACGAATACATCTGAAATTTTGCAAACGGTTATTACAAGTTAAAATTAACACGTGCTCAGCTTTTGTATATGGGGAACTCGGTAGATATCCTTTATATATTAATAGATATGTACGGATAATAAAGTACTGGTTAAAATTATCAAGAACAAATAATATATTGTTAAAAGTTGCGTATATGCAAGCACTTGAAGATAGTAATAAAGGATATTGTAATTGGGTTACTAATGTTAGAAAACTTTTAACTGATTATGGATTTGCAGATATCTTTAACGATGCACAAAATGTAAACATTAATGTATTTGTGCAAGTATTTAAATGTAGAGTTATAGATACATTTAAACAGGAATGGTTTGCATCCTTAAGCAATAGTACTGTTCTTGATATGTATAAAATATTTAAAAACGAATTTCAGTACGAAAACTATTTGAACATGTTAACAAAGAAGAATCGTATATATTTTTGTAAGCCCGCGTATGTCTGCCCATCCTTTAAGGATCCAAACGCGCAGATATGCAAGAAACAATACCCCACGTAATGAACGTTACTGTATATTTTGTAACCAACTTGATATTGAAGACGAGTATCATTTTGTTTGTATATGCCCATGTTATACTCTTATTAGACAAAAATACATTAAGCGTTATTACTATATTCACCCATCTGTGTTCAAATACCATCAACTTTTAAACTCTGATAATAAGTTTGAATTGATAAAGCTGTGTAATTATGCCAAGGAAGCATTATGTATTCGTAATGCTATTTTAAATAATTCTGCTTAATATGTTCATCCTCTGTTACCATATCATATACTTCTAGCTTCATATTATTATCATAAGTATGTACATGTTCAATCCATATTTCCTCTATCATATTACTAAATGTTTCATTTGTATGTTACACTATTACCATGTATATACACGTGACATGTTAACAATGTTTAAAGATGTGTTTAGACGATGTACTTATGTATAAGTCTTAATAAAAGTCTGTTCTGTTCTGTTCTGTTCTAATTGTACTTTCGTTATTTAACTGCTGTAACCATGGCAACGACCACAACTGACCAATTATTTTTAACGAAATATAGTATTTTTATCTCCACATTTGCAAGTAACAATAATACATCGTAAACATCGTTTTTATATTACTGAGGAAACAAAAAACATCATTGAAAATTCATATATTTCAATAAATGTATTCCTAGCAAAACTTCAATTTACCCCGCCCACTTATTTTAGCCATAGGCTAACAATGAGGTGTCATTATACAAGACAAATGGTATCATGGTAATGAAACATGTTGTCAAATTTAACAAATTACTAAAATTGGTCACTATCATCGAACCTTTAAATAAGACAAATGAAAATTTACAACCATATCCATTTTTTTGGCTATTTTTGTGAAAATGTCACGATATTTTCAATATTTTTTTCCGATATATATCTCAAGAACTGACAAAAATGGGTTTTAATCAGTGGCAAAATGTGTTCTCTATTGTTTTAGAACATCAGAAGAAAAAAAAACATTCGTATTTCTATAAGATAAGGACCCAAAAGTGAAAATTAGTGTATTTCTAAAATTTTGGCGGCCATTTTGGCGGCCATCTTGGATTTCTAAAAACGTACCATGATGCGGCAAATGCACCCAAGATTTTCGGAAAGTTGAGATTTTCCCCTTCACACTGATGTATAAATTAGCTCTGGACCTTTATTTGCACACGAAACACCCCTAGGGCCTGGAGTAATATGTATTTCTTTTAACTGAAGGTTTAAAGAGACTAGGAAGTGTTGTTTGAAAATAAGACATTTATTTTTGTGAACATTAAAGTTTTGCAATGACTTTAAGCAATTGATATATTAAAAATAATATGTATTTCTTTGAGCTGAAAAGTAAAAAAGAGATTTACATCACTGGTTAGAAAGTGTATCTTGTAATTAAAAACAGTATTTACAGACTAAAAAATGTCTAAATTCAAAACTATTATAAACGGGGAGGATTGCGAGGATTATTTTGAGTGCCCAATCTGTCAGTGTGTTTTCACGGATCCAAGACACTTTTTTCCATGTCTTCATACATTTTGTTGTGAATGTTTTGTTAGAAACATCGAAACTTGCATCGAAAGTCCTTATTATGAAATAACGTGCCAGCTATGCAGGACTGCTTCAGAAAAAACGGTTTCCTTCTTCATAGGTCGTCCAAGAGCGAAATGGTTGGAAGCATTTCCTAAAAACAGAAACATTTCTGATGTGCTTGAATTACTAAAGAGGGAAGATGAATATTGTTGTATTCATACAAATACGTTAGTTGAATTCATCTGTGTGGATGATAATGCCTTGTGCTGCAGCGAATGTTTGTTGCGGAAGCACAGGCGTTGTGGAACAGTAGAGAGGATAGAGGATTACACTCCAACATATTTAGAAAAGATGCGCGAAGAACAACTGTACTTTGAAAATGAGACGGAGGCCGACATAACATCAGCTAAGACACTTTTTGACGAGAATGATATAATGCTTAACCGTTTGAAGGGATTTGAAAAGCGGTTACAAGACGTTATAAAAAATTTCGAGCGAATGCAGTATGACATATTTTTGAAAATCAGTTCCCTTAAACAGCACTACAAGAAAGATATCAAAACATTAAAAAGAAAGTAAATGAATCGGCAAGTTTGTTAACCCTTTTACAATGTCAAAGTGATATCATATCATCGAGGAAAGAAATTGGTGACTTACTTGCAGATATTAGAAGAATTGACGGCGGCGCTACCGAAATTGTACCTGATGTTAACTTATTGCAAGAAGAACTTGAGAATCTTAAAATGTCCCTCATCAAAGACTTAGAAACAAAGAGTAGTACTGACGACGAAGCAAGAGAACACACGGGGGTAAAGTCTTCAGATGTTGCTGAATTGAAATCTTGCAGTGAGTTGCATTCGACGCGCTTCCGATTTGGAGTGTTGGGCTTTCCTGGTATAAATAAGGACTATAAAGAATTTTTTGGCGGAGATGAAGGTGACGGCCGTGCCAAAGGTGTCTGTAAGACCCGGAACGGAAATAAGCGAGATAAAAAAAGCCTCGGATGCTACATAGACATACTACAACAGAATACAATAGAAGACCTCGACCGCCGGAATATACTAGCATAGAACTGCTGAACTTATAAGACAAACATATTGGGACATTCTGAGCAGTAATTCCTTTTTCGAAATTTCAGTTACAACATATTTTGAAAAGGGTGCTTTTTTTTTTCAGAGAAACAAATAAGCTGTTTACTTCCGTAAATATGCAACTAGATATTTCCAATAATAATTCAAGTAATAAATAGTTATTTTTCGAGGATATGTTTGTATGGTGTTTATAGATCTATGAGAGATTTGTAAATCAAGCGAGCGCAGCGAGTTAGGTTTTCGAATCTTCTCTTTAATTCTATTAACACCATATAAACATATTATAAAAAGGATAACTGACTTACCTACATGCTCCTTTGTTTTAAATATTTGGGTTTGTAAAATGTTCATTTATAATTGTACTATTAGTAAGACTGAAAACAAATAAAAAAGGAAGGAACACATCACGTGCTGAACTTTGTTTGGAGCTGATGAATATAATAAAATGCTCAACTTGCACTTGTAATTATGTATGTCGGCAATAATGATATTTATACTGCATAAAAAAACCCGTGCACATCTGGTAAACATTGAGAAGATTAATCTCTTTCTGAGATTAGCAATTAACATAAATCATTTTATTGTATCAGTTCGTCAGGATTTGACTCGAATGGCATTATATCACACTTGTTTTTTATATCTATATTTGAAGAAACATTAAGTTATTTTTGTACCCCCCGACAACAAAGTTGTAAGGGGGGAGGGGGGGGGGCTATACTGGTTTCAGGTTGTCTGTCTGTCTGTCTGTCCGTAGACGCAGTCTTGTGCGCACCATCTCTCCTTATCCCCTTGACAGAATTTAATGAAACTTCACACAAGTGATCAGTACCAACAGTAGATGTGCATGGGGCATGTTGTTAGGTTTTTTTAGAAAAAAAAAATTGCAGAGTTATGGGACTTTGTTTTTTTTCTTACTATACTATATACATAGACACAATCTTGTGCACACCATCTCTCCTCATCCCCTTGACACAATTTAATGAAACTTCACACAAGTGATCAGTAACAACAGTAGTTGTGCATGGGCATGTTAGGTTCTTTTAGAAAAAAAAATTGCAGAGTTATGGGACTTTGTTTTTTTGTTACTATACTTAATATACATAGACACAATCTTGTGCGCACCATCTCTCCTCATCCCCTTGACACAATTTAATGACACTTCACACAAGTGATCAGTAACAACAGTAGTTGTGCATGGGGCATGTTAGGTTCTTTTAGAAAAAAAAATTGCAGAGTTATGGGACTTTGTTTTTTTGTTACTATACTATATACATAGACACAATCTTGTGCACACCATCTCTCCTCATCCCCTTGACACAATTTAATGAAACTTCACACAAGTGATCAGTACCAACAGTAGTTGTGCATGGGGCATGTTAGGTTCTTTTAGAAAAAAAAATTGCAGAGTTATGGGACATTGTTGTTTTTTTTGTTACTATACTATATACATAGACACAATCTTGTGCGCACCATCTCTCCTCATCCCCTTGACACAATTTAATGAAACTTCACACAAGCGATCAGTAACAACAGTAGTTGTGCATGGGGCATGTTAGGTTCTTTCAGAAAAAAAAAATTGCAGAGTTATGGGACTTTGTTTTTTTGTTACTATACTATATACATAGACACAATCTTGTGCGCACCATCTCTTCTCATCCCCTTGACACAATTTAATGAAACTTCACACAAGTGATCAGTACCAACAGTAGTTGTGCATGGGGCATGTTAGGTTCTTTCAGCGACAAAAATTGCAGAGTTATGGGACTTTGTTTCTTGTTAACATACTATGTACATACAGTCTGCATATGCAGTCTTGTGCGTGCCTTATCTACCAAACCCTTGCACACAATTTAATGAAACTTCACACAAGTGATGAGTACCAACCCTAGTTGTGCATGGTGCATGTTACATTCTTTTAGATAAATATTCTGCATAGTTATGGGACTTTGTTTTTTTGTTACTATACTGTATACATACAGTCTATATACATACAGTCCACATAATTATGCAATCTTGTGTGCGTCAAATTGCAATGTACTGTGTCAGTGCATGCGGGGGGTACATTCATCACCTTTAGTGATAGCTCTAGTTATCCTTAGTTTGCAACCTAAGTAAATGTTGTTGTATACAGTAAACTCCGCTTATAGCGAACTCCTCGAAGACGAGTAAAATGTATTCGCTTAATCCGGAGTTTGTTACAAACATAGCGAACCATTATTAGTATAGGAAACTGATTTGTATAATACGAGTAAGTGGATTTAACGAGCATTGTAATTCATTAGTTGTATCTATAGTTTTATAAAAGTTAAATTTTGCAATTTATTTTATTATCCTACTATTTGATTGCTTATTTTGAAATAATCCTGAACATATAAAATATTAAAATCATACGCCGTCTATGGTAATGGTTTTAAAAGGAAACTTTTACAATCCAGTTTTGATACAATGTCAAAATTTGATCAAATATTGGTTGAGAAAATCGGCAAAGTTACCTTTTCAGTTATCATTATACCAGATTTATATAGCTCCCTTTTCATGATAAACACGTTCAAAGGCGCTTTACATATAGTAAACGCAGCCACACAGGGTGCGAAATTCATCCTCTACTAGTACAGACACAGAGGGACAGAGTGAGATAAAGACCCTAAACAGATAGAGAAAACAGATTTAGATACATGCCTGTCCGACTAACTTAGCCTAGCTCTCTGCGAATAGACAGTCTGGTTCTTTAAAGTGCCCAGTATATAGCACCGATACACGCGAAGCCTTCTTTCCTGGGAAGACCCAGTACAGGCCTCTTAGTTTTGTTTCGAGAAACTCAAGTGCATTTCAGAAATTATCATAGCCTCGAACGGGATACGAACTCCGGATCTCTGGATTGACTGTCAAGCGTGTTACCACTATTGACTAGACCACCGGCGCACCTTTCAAGCCTAAAAGCTTTTGAATAGTACATTTTGCTTAATATGTATAATACTGCAGACATAATTTGTCTCGCATAATAGTTTTTTTTCAGATTTCATATCTACAAATCTTATAATTATCAAAAGGGTCCGAAAATATATCAGCAATGAATTTAAAGCGGTGGCTAAGATAATATGTTACCTCATTTTTTTCCAATATTATCAGTTTGATTGAAATGTTGGATGGATATGACCACAGACACTTGGGGCTTAGACAAGCTTATAATTGTATATTATCACCACACATACGTATCTGACGAATATGCACAGGTTTCATAAGTTTCTACTAATATTTAAAAAATGCCCCCATATACTATCAAGCCTTAAAATACTGAAGATACCAAACTTTTCCTCATTGTTTACATGTAGTGACCTTGTTTGGGACGATTTTATTTAACTTAATCCGACACAAACACGCATACTATTGGTGTCCATCCACTCAGCGCTTAATAATCTTTCCGGTCATATACATATTATTACCTGTCATGGACTTAATACAGCAAATTTCTTCTTTATTTCCATCTCACGCAAGTAACTTTTCGTTTGCCACATCAACTCTCCGTTGAATTGTCCGTGGTACCCGGCTGACAAGCACATGTATCGACAGCGCAGAGTGAGGGGAACCAATAATGCATATGTGTAAACACATTACTCAATGATCTCGCGTAAAATCTTTTGCGCCAATCAATCGAGAATAAGTTCCCAATTTTTTGACCAGTCGCTGGCTGCTGCAAATGAGCAGCGTGTCACTCAAAAGAACAAAATGCTTATTTGCATTTGGAAATGCGGATAAATTGACACGTCAGTCACCGCGATATTTTATTAGGAATGCAAAAAGAGTACTCTATCAGCACTTTCTACTGCGTCATAACCAGTATGTACGTGCATATAATGTAATTGTGCACCTGCTTATCTGAAACTGATGACATGTCATTGTCGGTGTAAATTTATTTTGAGTATTCTAATTTTTTCAGTATGAGATAATTCACGGAGAGGTTATACTGACCAAAACGGTTGAAAAAAAAACGTTGCTGAGAAATGTGGCAATTTTACAAATGTACACCTCATTAACGCACAAATTAAAACATTTTTTATTTATTAATCTTAAGCATATATAATAGCTTATCGACATCAGAAATAATTTAGAAAGAAAACATATTTATTGTAATATATGGCTCATGATCTCGTGCTGTATCCTTCTTCCACCTGTGCTTTGAATGGGCAATACAGCTATCTTTTTTAATATTACATGTTAATGGTGAAATAGATATTAGTACTGATATAAAGCTTTAAAAGGACTGAAAGTGAATAACAATAATTTTTCAAATGCAAGCTGAATAGGACTTAAAAGGAGTGATATTAATATGGAATACTTAAAGGATGAAGTAGCTGTACACTATGGTATCAGTTACGCATAATAACCAGCAGCTATACCTATTCAATGACAACAAACATGGCAAGTTTACACAAATTTATTCTATATGTCCTTTGTAAAACACGTTCTGCAATTTCTATAAATAATTCTTCTCACCCGGTTTTCATTGTAATAATGGCACAAGGTTTCGAAGGAAGAGGAGTCATTTTTCATCTTGATACTGAGCGCCAAGCAAAGGAGCTATTGTAGGATTATGTAAAGTCTTTGGTAGGACACTGCCAGTAAACGAACCCATGACCTTTGGTACCCAAATATGAGGCTCAAATGTTTCGAAGCGCTACATGTATGCCAAAACGACAATGCAATATAACTTTTGAATTGTTGAACTCTTACATGTTTGGGTAGTAGTACAGTTGTATAAAGGATAGGATTTTTTATACTTGAAATGGGTGAATATGGTTTTATACTCACTTTTGCCGTAGCACCCATAAGGGGCTGATCACGTGTACTTTCTTTCATGGGCCCATAAACAAAGCAAACTGTATGTTAGATCAGTTATAATTAGTAGGAAAGTTGCGTCACTCAAAATAATTATGTAGTACAGAAAAAAAACACACACAATTAAGCAAACGTATTATAGAATATTTCACGGAGTAATATTACAAGTATTTTAAGGTGTAAGGGTTAAACTTGTGCGTAATCTTTTAAAATGGCAACAATCTTTGCATAACATAGCAGTCGCCTATAGGGTGACTATATATATAGTGTTTATTTTATGATACTTCCTCTGTGAACATAAGGTGACACTAAACGATGATCGCCTTTTAAATAATAATCTCTCAACAACAGCACGATCACATAAAATTCGTGAATGTTGCATTATGCTATAAACATCTATTATTCAATCTCTCGATAATATCTGTATGTGTTGAAAAAAAAACTTCATGTCATGTTATACTGTAAACATTTTGCTGATTAGAAACTGTATGCAAGTTTTATTAATCATATTATTTTAAGGCTTTTCCATGAAATTATTTACATATAAGGTAATGAAATTATTTACAATTAAGGTAAATTATTGTAGTATGCGATCGGTAATAATGTACCTGGTATAAGAAAAAAGAAAAATAAATACCTTTATTCTTGCTGCCGTTTCTTACACTTATGAGTACAACCAGTTACTTTCTGAAAGTTTAACGAGAAATTATGAGTGTTTAAAGTGCACTGAACCTTACCTATTATATTTTGACACTGCACTTACCATGAAAATTCAAATTGAGTTTTGAGGAAATTTAGATATTTTTAGCACTAGACAGGTATCTCTGGGCATATATTCAAAATAGAAACCTTTAGTTTATGATACAAGTTTACATATTTTTTAAATATTTTGGTTATAGTACTAATGAAAATGTACTGAACCTTACCATACGATTTTATTTACATTTTCCCTTAATTGGAATCCTATGACCAACATTTTGGGAAAACTACAACAGCTTTTGCTTATCAACAAAGACTTGTATGTTCCAAAAAGTGTATTGGAGGATTATATCTAGGAGATTTTCTCCAGCATGTTTAAAACACACAATATTTAGGAAAAACACCTTTTCGTATAGTGCTGAAATCTTTGTCCCCCGAAAACGATTGAAACGGGCGCAAGTAACTCGATTAATTATTTGTAGCACATGCCGTGAAAAACGTGCAAAAGATTCATAACACTGCCAAACTGCGCTAATAAAGGGCGCTTTTGTTTGCAAAAATCCGGTTTGGGTTTTAGGTTTTGGTTTGGATAAAAAATAATGATAAACTTAAACTGGTTTCGGTTAAAATGAGTTCTTGAACAAACAGGCGGTTTGTATGAACAAAATGACGAATCTAGAAAAATAGTGATTAAATTTATTGTAAATGGAGATAAATGACAGATTTTGTATCTAAGAGCCAAACATATTAAATAACATGTACTACTATTACTACTCCTCACATGCCGCCACAATTTAACATAGCAAGGCTAATTATGGCGTAGACATGTGCAGTTGAGTCACTTCCTTTTGCACTTGAGAACATTAGACCAACTGAGTGAATACAAATGATAGTTTTTGATAAGTTTAATGTCAGACTGACAGAATTATAGGTCATATATCAACTTTCAATGCATTATTTAAGGCATGGGCGGGCAGCTAGGTTAAGCCACTGTCCGTTAAGTCAGCTGGATTACATAAAAATCCACACATGAAAGAATTCTACACCCTGAGTAAGGTTCCGAACACACTGCAGTGAAGGACAAATAATTTAATATCAACTACCCTAACCATCCGGCCACAAACACTAAGACTGAGATGTAATCATATAACTGTATCCACTATCCAGCAGACTTTTTTTTATTTCAATTTGATGAAAATTAGAGATTAAGTGTTTTGTAACAGGGATAACTCCTAAATTGAAATCATTGCTGTTTCCTTGTTTTAGACACACTCAGCAAAGTTTGACAGTTGTGATGTAGTTAATGTGCAAAAATAGATGACGTTATACTACTCAAGGTTCAAGCAAAGCACATATACTCTGACTCTGGTGCTGGACTGATTTAAGTAAGCAGTTGTATTTTAGGCCAGCGAGTGTATCTTACCTCACAAAAACATGTTTAAATAAATATTAATTAAGATTCTTCAAAAATGGTTGACATATTTAATCTCTGACATTTTTTTCTGATGACGCATTGTACATTCAAAATCCGGATGGCATCCAGTGACACCCCTGACTTGATCAGATAATACTTAATACTTTGAACTTTTATGTCACTGTATTAGGTGGGGGGAGAAACCATGGATATACATTATTAAACATAATTGATACTTATGTATATAGTTATATGTATTTCGGTGAATTGAAATTTCTCTACACTAAACGCAGCCACAGGAAAACACTATACAGTAATTACAAGGCAGAGACTGACGCACTCATGAAGGCCGTCTCAATGATTGAAAACTCGGCAGAAGAAAGTTCCTCAGTCGTCTTTCTTACAGATGCACTGTCTGTCACGGAAGCTCTTATCAACAATAAAGCTCCGCAGCTAGCGAGGAGAATGCAGCGCCTGAGTATAACCTGCAAAGTAGCACTTCAGTGGATTCCATCCCATTGTGAACTTGCAGGCAATGAAGAGGCAGACAAACTGGCTAAGTTAGGAGCTCAGTCAGAACAACCAACAGAACCTGTGAGTCACAAGGGGAAAGTCACTATCACTAATAAGACAATGCATTATCAACTGAAACAAACTTGTGCAAACTTGTTTTCGAAGTTAGCATTGTAATAAATTGTACAACATTTGACAACAAGGATCAGCTCTTTTTACAGACTTAATAGTCATTTTATTTTTGTTGTTGATAACTGCTTTGTCGATATTGAAATGGCTATTTCATGAGGACACGATTTTATAGAATTCAGCTTTTGAAGATAAAAACGATGGTATTTATGGCTTGTTAGAAATTAATTACACAACTATGAAATCCATGAAAATTAGTCCTCCACAAGTATGTATGACTTTGCAGTGTTTTACGGCCATTTTTCTGCCTGTGTTAACAGGTCCTAGAGCTGTCAGTCAAGTTATTTTCAATTACTATCTTGTCAGGGATAAAAAACAAGAGGGCCAAGTGGCCCTGGTCGCTCACCTGACTAGCCAATGAGGCACTATGGTTGTAGGAGAACAAGTTAATGACTGAAAATGTTATTTGAACAATTTTGGTTGAGGACCACCCAAGGATCATTCCTGTAAAGTTTCCTTAAATTTGGCTCAACAGTTTCACAGGAGATAATGGTGCAATATAGGCTCAGCCAACCCGGTTGGGCCCACACCCTCAACATCTCGACCAAAGCAATCCTTGATGAAAATCATAATTCGTTTTTTTTCCTCCAGGTTCAAATATCATGTCTTCTATTTGTTATGAATTTTTGAAATCAAGAGTTTTTCCTATATAAGTCTATGTAAAAACAAGTATCCCCTGGGGCGGGGACAATCTTGACCCCAGGGCCATGATTTGAAGAATCTTGGTAGAGGTCAACTAGATAATGATATACACCAAATATCTAAACTCTAGCCGTTGTAGTTTCAGACAAAAAGAATTTTCAAGATTTCCCTCTATAATTCTATGTAAAACAAGTAGCCCCTGGGGCGGGGCCAATTTTGACTCCAGGGCCATGATTTGAATAATCTTTGTAGAGGTCCACTAGACAATGCTACATACCAAATATCTAAGCTCTAGACATTGTGGTTTCAGACAAATAGAATTTTAAAGATTTTCCTATATAAGTCTATGTAAAAACATGTAGTCCTCAAGGTGGGGCTAATTTTGACTGCAGGGCCACGATTTGTATATTCTTGGTAGAGGTCCACTAGACAATTCTACACAACAAATATCTAAACTCTAGCCATTGTAGTTTCAGACAATTTTTTTTTAAAGATTTTCCTATACAAGTCTATGTGAAAAACAAGTAATCCCTGGGGCGGGGCCAATTTTGACCCTGGGGCCATAATTTGAACAAATTTTCTAGAAATTCGGAGAGGTGAGTTAAACAAGTTTGGTGAACATGCAAAAATAAATAAAAGCGCTATCGTGAACACAAGGCTAAAATCTGCAATTTTAGCCATTTCAGGGGGCATAACTCCAAGACCCATCGTGCAATATGGCTGGTTTTCGAAAGTAACCGAGATCTTATAGAGATACAAGTTATGTGCAAGTTTGGTTCAAATCAAATAAGAAATGAAAGCGCTATCGTGAACACACGCTCAATTGTGCAGATTTTAGCCATTTCAGGGGGCATAACTCCAAGACCCATCTTGCAATATGGCTGGTTTTCGAAAGTAACCGAGATCTAATAGAGATACAAGTTATTTGCAAGTTTGGTTCAAATCAAATAAGAAATGAACGCGCTATCGTGAACACAAGCTCAATTGTGGACGGACGGACGACGGACAAAAGACCATACTAAAAGTTTCACCTGACGAGCTATAAATGAAAATTTAATTGGAAATTGAAATTTTATTGATATGAATAGTTGTATGCATGAAAATAAAAAAAAATACTCATTTTGCTCTTAAAATTTAGTCAGACTAGGGAACTGCTTTGCATAATTATGTATTTATATACTAATGATGTTTATGTGCATATAAAGTTATGTCAATGTGCATAGGGCTTCTTGCTAGGACTTGAACCTAGAATTCTTACAAAAGTAAGTGTGTTTCTTTACACTACAAGAAGTGATCCCTTGCTTAGCAACAGAGACATTTATTTAAATACAAAATATTGCATTTGTATGTTATCCTTCAGAAACAGACACATTTACTATAAATTAAAACTTTATACTATAACAGTAATTGGATTTTGGACTGTCGGAGGTCGAATAATCTTGGAACGAAATGAATGGAATATTTCGACCATGGTAAGAGAAACTGATTATAACGATGTATACATGCCAATCAAAGAGAATGTTTTCAGAAGTAATTATTGACAAATGAATTCGGCTGAGCATAAAGATTACCACGGGTTTTCTCCAGAAATTAACAAATTCTTATTTTTTTTTTCCTTACTCGTTTCCATTTTGGTCCACACGTTCCGCCATTTTTTCTCGAACTGCAATAAATTTCGGATACAACAAACCGAACAAACCGCCTCCGGAGGCAGTTTGGTCGGTTTGACAAACCGGTTAGCGGTTTTTTAAAACAAATGACACAAACCTTTTCCAGATCAAAACCAGTTTTACAAAACAAATCGAAAGTTTGACAAACCGGTTTGAAACCGAACTGAGTTTGTTACAAACAAAAGCGCCCAAAGAGTTGAAAATCAACCAATTATCCGAAACCGACATTTTTCAAGAAGAAAACAGAAGAAGATGTGGAAACCAAGCTTTTGTACATCTTGGTATGTATTGGTGATTATGTAATTATGTCTCTCTCCCTCCCCTAACCACACAGGGTGGTGGGGGTATATATTGTTCTTGCCCTGTCCGTCCGTCAATGACACATCATTTCCTACCAATACTGGAGAACCATTCTACATAGAACATTCAAACTTTATAGAGTGACATGGCTTATGACATACCCTTTTGTTTTAGGTCTCTCCATATAAGGTGAGTCGCCATATGACCTAAAATTGTGTCGGTGCGACAATAAACCCAACAAAAAAATATAAGGTGAAGGTCACAGGGGCCTGAAGCTGGAAAGCTATTTCTGATCAATAACTGGAAAACCAGTTGACTGAGAATGTTGAAACTTCATAGGCTGACTGATCATGCAGAGTGGACGACCATTATTGATTTTGGGGTCATTCTCTTAAAGGTCAATGTCACAGGGGCCTGAACATGGAAAACATTTTCCGATCAATCACTTGAAAAACATTTGACGAAGAATTTGAAACTTCATAGGATGATTGGTCATATGGTCCCTATGTAAAGTAGATGATTCCCGTCGAGTTTGGGGTCACTCTATTAAAGGTCAAGGTCACATGGGCCTGAACATGAAATACTATTTCCAATCAATTACTTGAGAATCACTTGACATAGACTGTTGAAACTTCATAGCATGACTGGACATGCAGAGTAGATTACCCCATCGAGTTTGGGATCACTGTATTAAAGTTCAAGGTCACATGGGTCTGAACATTGAAAACCATTTCTAATCAGTAACATGAGAACAAGTTCACCCAGAATGTTGAAACTTCATAAGATGATTGGACATGCAAAGTAGATGATCCCTATTGTTTCTGGGGGTCACTCCATCGAAGGTCGAGGTCACAGAGGTCTTAATATAGAAACCATTTTTCAAGAAATAACTTCAGAACCACTTGACCCAGAATGTTGAAATTCCTGTGGATGGTTGGTCATGCAGAATATATTATCTCTATCTAGTTTAGGGTCACTCTGTTAAAGGTCAAGGCCACATGGGCCTGAACATGAAATACCATTTCCAATCAACTACTTGAGAACCACTTGACATAGAATGTTGAAACTTCATGGCATGATTGGACATGCAGAGTAGATTATCCCTATTGAGTTTGGAATCACTCTTTTAAAGTTCAAGGTCACATGGGTCTGTACATGAAAAACCATTTTCAATCAGTAGCTTGAGAACCACTTGATCCAGAATGTTGAAATTTCATAGGATGATTGGACATGCAAAGTAGATGACACCTATTGTTTTTGGGGTCACTCCTTCAAAGGTCAAGGTCACAGGGGGCTGAATATAGAAAACTGTTTTCAATAATAACTTCAGAACCACTTCACCCAGACTGTTGAAACTTCAAAGGATGATCGGTCATGCAGAATAGATGACCCCTATCGAGTTTAGGGTCAGTCTGTTAAAGGTGAAAGTCACAAGGGCCCGAACATGAAAAAACATTTCCAATCAATAACTTGAAAACCACTTGACCTTGAATGTTGAAACTTCATAGGGTAAGTAGACATGCAGAGTAGATGACCAGTATTATATTTTTGGTCACTCCATTAAAGGGCAAGGTCACGGGGGGCGGAACATAGAAAACACTTTCCAGTCAATAACTTGACAACTACTTAACCCAGAATGTTGAAACTCAATAGGATGATTGGACATGCAGAGTAAATGATCCCTATGTTAGTTGTTACTGAATGAATGAAACTGTTGTGTCAAGTTATTAGCCAATTGATACAGCACATAAAGATTTGCTCTTGCAGAAATATTCAATGAATTATGTATCTTTATACTAAGTAAATGTTTTGATACACTTAACATTTATGTCTGTTACTACTAAATATATTTGACACATGCTTAATGTATTATTCAATATCTTCATCCTTACTGGAGTCATTCTACACTCCAGAGATAGTTCCTGCTTCCTCATATGTGCCAAATTTTACTATTCGGGTTCGAAATGGTGGAGCACGCTGTTTCCTATGACAGCGCGTGTTTCAATATGCATGTAAAGATCACGATCATGAAGTGAGAAACTTTTTTGTTAGGCCATTCATAAGAAGTGTTAGGTACAAACATATGTTGAATGAAATATTGTTTTATTTTGTAGGTTACAACAGCGTTTTCAGGAAGACGCCACTGCTGAATTAAGCCTAAAGTCGGTTTTTGCTCAATATGCTAACGAAGGCGGAGAACTTAATAAAACTGACTTTGTCAAAATATGTCCAAAATATGTTTCCTAGTGTTCAAAGTTGCAAGACATGGTTCACAGAAGATAAGAAATATGGTACAATGTATAAAGGACTTAAAGAAAAAGCCTGTGTACATGAAAGCTGCGTTAGCAATGACTTCAGTGTGATTAAACAGTGGGTTCCCTCGCCGTTCTTTGTGTGCAAGAGCGATTGTGAAAACATAGAATGCGGAATGCTTTGTCAGTTAGTAAATGGAAATCATTTAATGAAAAGAATATGTTTCAAGAAAACTGGGAAATGGGAATTGTATGTTGGGGAAATGCAATTAAACTTAGAAAACTTTTCTATCGAAGACACCTTTGTTGTAAGTAAATCGTCAATTGAAGACGTATGTAGCATTGTCCTTAAACTGCGGACTTGTCAAGGTAAAGAAAAGGAGAATGTTTACGTCAGGCATGAGAAAAACGTTGTTTTAGAATATATAGGTGAAGAGAAAGTCCCAATATACAGGTCACTGTCTTGTGGTCGGTTAGTTCCTCCAACAGCATGCACACTCACTTGAAGAAACTGCCAATATAACATTAGAGCTACTAATGCAGAAACGGATGAGCTTTCGAAGAAAAAGAAAGTTGAAGCGGGTAATCAAAGTTCAACTGCTGCTACATTTGATAGTGAGGATGATTCTAACGATGATCTCACCCTTTCTCATAGCACCCATCAAGACATGAGAGATATTCTAGAAAAGGTCCTTCCAGAAGCGAGTGGCGAAATGCTTGATCTGCTTGTTAACCAGAAGTCAAATTTGGCCCGTAACCCTACAGGAAGACGATGGGACAAGAAAACAATAAGCCTTTGTTTGTCTCTCTGGTGCAGAAGCAGAAAGAATTACGAGCAACTTCGTAACAGCAAGGTGCTTATCCTTCCTTCTGGTGAAACTTTACGTCTCTACAAAAGTGTTGTAGACCAACAAGCAGGGTTCAATAAGGACGTGTTTCACTGGATGGAACAAGAAGCCAAAAAGTACAAGCCGTTTGAAAAAAAGCTTATTGGTGGTATATGCATCGACGAAATGAGCATACAAGAAGACCTATGTATGGTTAAATCTAACGGGGAGGTACGGCTAATAGGATTTGTGGACATGGGGCCTTATGCTGACAGTTTACGTATGCTCTGCACAGGAGACAAAGAACGACCCCTTGCTACTCATGTCTTACAATTTCTCTACCTTGGCCTGAATGGATTCAGATTCCCTTTTGCCTGCTTTCCTGTCACACAAACGAAAGCGGGAAACCTGCATTTCCTCTTCTGGCAAGCTGTGAAATTTCTTAATATGTATAACTTTACAGTTTCGTTTGTGTCTATGGATGGTGCTCAAACGAACAGAGATTTTATGAAAATGTTCTTCCAAGAGTCTTCACCTTTACTTGAAAAGTTTTCAACAAAGAACATTTGGTCACCGTTTGATCCCGATATAATATTCATTATGGATTTTTCCCACGTCATTAAACGAGTACGAAATAACATTCTTAAAAGCGGTGACGGAAAATCATATAAGCGCTCATTTGCGCTCTAATGAACCTATTTATTGGGAACATTGGGTAAACGCATTTAAATGGGATCGCGATACAAATGCGTTTCCACTTCATCGGAAGCTTACCAATGACCATTTGTTCCTAACTCAAGAGTCTAAGATGCGAAATAAACTGGCCGAAGACGTCCTTGATGAAGAGATGCTTAATCTCATGGAAAATTTCAAGACGTCACTTGGTAGTGATGGCCACATCTTAGACGATAGTATCGCGCTTCTAAAGGCAACTAGTATTCTTATACAAACCTTCCGGGATGGAAGACTAATTGTAGATGTTGAGGACTCACGTCTGGACTGTCTGTTAGAAGCGCTAGAATGGTTCAACAATTGGGAGTTGCAGGTCAAACAAACAAATGAACTCACAGCGCCTGAAAAAGAAAAGAGGCTTATGTCAGCGCAGACAAGAGAAGACTTAAACTCTTGCATAGTTGGGTTTAATCAGCTTTGCCGAAACACTTTAAAGCAAGACAGGCATTCCATCGTGCCGGCACGTGTAAATAGCGACGTAATTGAAAACATTTTTTGTCAACAGAGAGGTATAATAAATGGAAATAACACTAATCCAACATTCTATCAATTCGTCAAAAATGTTAATACTGTCATAATTGGACAAAATACTATGTCAAAAAATGCAAATGCCCAACACAGCGACTGTGAACCGCTTTTTTTAATATAAAGATGCCGCTTAAGCCCAAAGGAAAGAATGTTAAACAGAGAAAACCATTACCAGATTAAAGCAAAATGATCATTGAGATGTACTAGATAGTTTCTGATTGTTGAAACGAATATATGGAAAGTTAATAAGCAGATGGATCCTAGCGCGTGTGGACTGTCCATACAGCTGGTGAATTCTGGTCATTGTTATTATAACTTTAATCATTTCAACAAATGATTGATAGTATGCAAAATTATTTCCTACATACGGCAAATTTAGGATAGAGGCTTTGTTTGAGGGAAAACAGGCAAATAGTTGTATTGTGCATTTGTACAAGACGATAGCGCGTGTGGACTGGCCGTACAGCTATCGGTACAAATGTAACAATCAACATTTAAATTTCAACGTACTGTTTTCATTTTTCATTAAGTAAATTGATTTTCAATAATGTACATTTAATATAGAAAGTCATTGAGCACTTTGTAAATACTACAATTTGTTTGTAGTACACATGATGTGTCCCACTGGTACATTTGTTACGCATGCACGGACAATACCAAATTGAACGAATATGTGGAAAGTTAACAAGCACATGGATCCTAGCGCGTGTGGACTGTCCATACAGCTGGTGAAATCTGCTTGGTTATTGTTATTATGTAACTTTTATCATTTCAACAAATGATTGCTAGCATGCAAAATTATTTGCTACATATGGTAAATTTAGGATAGAGGCTTTGATTAAGCGAAAACAGGCAAAATGTTGTATTGTGCATTTGTACAAGACGATAGCGCGTGTGGACTGGCCGTACAGCTATCAGTACAAATGTAACAATCATCATTTAAATTTCAACGTACTGTTTTCATTTTCATTAAGTAAATTGTTTTCAATAATGTTCATTTAATATAGAAAGTCATCGAGCACTGTATATACTGCAATTTATTTGTAGTACACATGGTGTGTCCCACTGGTACATTTGTTACTCACGCACGGACAATACCAAATTTACATGTCCCACCACACATATTAGGCACAATAAAAAATATCTGTAGTTACTACATTCATATTTAATCTGACAAAATAATGAATGCATTCAACTTTGTAGCATTTCCTCAATCTGATATTTCATATATATTTAAACAAGAGCTGTCACTAATGGTGACAAAGGCCCCCGCAGCACCTTGACCTTTGACCTGGTGACCCCAAAGTTGTTATACTTTAACGTTTACCCAGGTCATTATGATATCTAGCATTCCATCTTTCATGTATATTCGTATATTTCAGTTTATACATTAAATACCTTAACCGGTCACACAGGTATACGCGTGACATATAGTTGACCCGATCAAATGGGCATTGGTCAAACATATATTTAGAAAGAGGCTAATAATAACTATGTCCTCATGTCTAGACAGTCAAAGGTCACATAGTTGTTATAAAACCCATAGACCACGGTACTGTGGCGCGCACTGTTAGATAGATACTTGTAGAGTATACACATTATTTTCCAGCCACCAATTCTGCGTCAGGGTGTGCTGTATTGAAAGACTTTTGGAACTATTTTACTATTAACTGTTTCATCTATTTTGACTTGTATATACGTTAATACAGAGAGAGGCTCGCGTGTGAATATTTCTGCACATTTTAGTTAACAATTAATACATTATATAAAACTGACAGTGTGTTTGTTTATTTTCCATCTCTTCTCGTTTCACATACATATGAGCTCTTGATTACCCACCAAAGACACAACGCGAAGGAACAATATTCTATACGATCACGTAACACCAGCCGTAGGGTAACAAAGTCAGTAGGGGTGGTGTACTCAATAAGTACTATCAGCATTGTGAAGTTTGAAGGTCCTGGATGAAGTGGTTCGCACGTAAGGTGCCTTCATGCAAAAAGTTAACGTTGGCCCCTGTGACCTTGACGTTTGACCTGGTGACCCCAAAGTCAGTAGGGATGGTATACTCATAAAGTACTATCAGTAGGTAAAGTTTGAAGGTCCTGGGTGAAGTGGTTCACGAGTAAAGTGCCTTCATCCAAAAAGATAATGTTGGCCCCTGTGACCTTGACCTTTGACCTGGTGACCCCAAAGTCAGTAAGGATGGTGTACTCAATAAGTACTATCAGCATGTGAAGTTTGAAGGTCCTGGATGCAGTGGTTCGCGAGTAAAGTGCCTTCATGCAAAAAGTTAACGTTGGCTCCTGTGACCTTGACCTTGACCTTTGACCTGGTGACCCCAAAGTCAGTAGGGGTGGTGTACTCAATAAGCACTATCACCACGTGAAGTTTGAAGATCCTGGGTGCAGTGGTTCGCGAGTAAAGTGCATTCATGCAAAAAGTTAACATTGTGACTAACGAACTAACTAACGAACGAACGGACGAACGGACGGACAGTTTTTGGAGCTTAAAACTACCTTCTTAGAGGTTTCAACTTTAGATAATCAATTCAGCTATTTGAAATGACTACTGCTCTGTCTCGTAATACATTTTACGAAATCTTACTCTCAAACTATGACAATTTATGTGCACAGTTTATTAAGCTGTACGGCCAGTCCGCACGCGCATGAATAAACTATTAATTAAAACTATTTCTAGTTTTGCTACTCAAAACTAAATTGTACAATCAAACAACGTTGGATGACCAATTCAGCTATATCAAAAGCGTACTGCTGTTTCTTATTATACATTAAAAGAAATCTTACACTCAAACTATGACAATTTATGTACACATTTTATTAAGCTGTACGGTCAGTCCGCACTCGCAATAATAAACTGATGATTAAAAATTTTCCCGAAACTTCAAACAGGCTGTCTGAATGATAAAGCTTTAGAAGGTCAATTCAACTATTTCAAAAGAGCACTGCTCTTTCTCGTAAAACTTTTAGAAGGTATTACACTCTAACAATGACGATTATAAATTATACAGCTTTGAGGTTGTACTGTCAGTCCGCACGCACAATAAGAAACTGATAATCAAAAATATTTCTAGTTTTTCATCGTAAGGGTAACTTGTAAATGTTACAAATTTAGATTATCAATTGAGTTTTTTCAAAAGGGAACTGTTATTTCTTGTACTACATTTCTAGGAATCTTATACTCAAACTATGACAATTATAAACAAGAGTTATTACATTTTGCCACTAGTACGCACGCGCAATGATAAACTGATTAAAACTATTTCTACATTTGCAACTTTAAACTGACATGTAATAAGTTACAGCTTAGATCATCAACCAGCTTCTTCAAAGGAGCGTTGCTTTTTTGGTAATACATTTTATGAAATATTACACTCAAACTATGTCAAAAAAATTGTAAAATAGTTACAAACGTCCCCCGCCTAATGCTTTTTAGCTCGCCAGAGCACGAAGTGCTCAAGGTGAGCTATTGTGACCAGTCATTGTCCGGCGTCCGTCGGCGTCCGTCGTGCGTCAACATTTGCCTTGTGAACACTCTAGGGGCCACATTTGTAACCCAACCTTTATGAAACTTGGTCAGAATGTAAGTCTTGATAATATCTAGGTCAAGTTTGAATCTGGGTCATGTGGGGTCAAAAACTAGGTCAGTAGGTCAGATTAAAAGAAAAGCTTGCGAACACTGTAAGAGGCCACAGCTGTGACCCAATATTTATGAAACTTGGCCAGAATGTTTGTCTTGATGATTTCTAGGTCAAGTTTGAATCTGGGTTATTTGGGTTCAAAAACTAGATCACCTGGTCAAATCAAAGGAAAAGCTTGTGAACCCTTTAGAGGCCACAGTTGTAACTCAGTCTTTATGAAACTTGGTCAAAATGTTTAACTTGATGATTTCTAGGTCAAATTTAAAAAGATTATAAGGGGTTAAAGTTGGCAGTTACTTGCGGAGAACAGGTTTGTACTTGAACAGAATCCAGGAATACTGGTTAGGTTAACTGCCCGCCGTTACATGACTGAAATAATGTCGAAAAACGGCGTTAAACCCAAAACAAACAAACAAACAATTTATGTTATGTTTGAGACTCATGAGAATTAGTCAGAATATCTGTCTTGATAATGTATAGGTCAAGTTCAAATCTGGTTTATGTGGGATCAAAAACTAGATCACCCGGTCAAATCAAAGGGAAAGCTTGTGAACACTCAAGAGGCAATAGTTGTGACTCAGTCTTTATGAAACTTTGTCAGAATGTATCTCTTGATGATTTCTAGGTCAAATTGGAATCTGGATCATGTGGGGTTAAAACCTAGGTCAGTATGCCAGATCAAAGGAAAACCTTGTGAACACTCTAGAAGCCACAGTTGTGACCCAATATTTATGAAACTGTCAGAATGTTTGTCTTGAAGATTTGTAGGAAACTTCTGAAACTGGGTTATGTGTGTTTAATAAGAAGGTCAGTAAGCCAGATCAAAGGAAAAGCTTGTGAACACTCTATAGGCCATAGTTGTGACCCAATATTTATGAGAATTGGTCAGAATGTTTGACTTGATGATGTCTAGGTCAATGTCGAACCGGGTTATGTGGGGTCAAAAACTAAATCAGTAGGCAATATAAAAGGAAAAGCTTGTGAACACTCTAGAGACCACAGTTGTGACTCAATCTGTATGAAACTTGGTCAGAATGTTTTTCTGGATGATCTCTATGTCACGTTTGAATCTGGGTCATGTGGGGTAAAAATATGCCACATGGTCAAATGAAAGGAAAAGTGTGTGAACACTCTAAAGGCAACAGTTGTGACCCAATTATTATGAAACTAAATCAGAATGTTTGTCCTGATGATTTCTAGGTCCAGTTTGAAACTGGGTCATGTAGGGTTAAAAACTAGGTCACCTGGTCATATCAAATGAAAAGCTTTTGAACACTGTAGAGGTCGCAGTTGTTAACAAATCTTTATGAAACTTGGTCAGAATGTTTGTATTGATGATCTCTATGTCAGATTCGAAACTGGGTCATATACGGTCAAAACTAGGTTAGTAGGTCAGATGAACTCTGGTGAGCGATATAGGGTCATCATGTCATCTTGTTTATTGATACATATTGCATGACAATGCAACATTTCTCCTAAGAAAAGGGCTAATTGTAATTTGGAAAGAAAATAGAAAGTAAGATGTAAAATTTCATATCATTAAAGAAAATTGATTAATAAATACAATTACATCCTACTTATGAAACCTGTTTTAGCTTGTTTTAAGGAGAAGTAGAGCTATTGCCCTCGCCACAGTTTCTGCGTCAGCGTCGCCGTTCTTTAAAGTTTCGGATAAACTTGAAACTTAAATCACTTCATACTACCAAAGTAACCACATGGACAAACAATTCCTATAATTCTGATTTGAATTTTGATAGAGTCATGTCCCTTTTTAACTCAGATATTGTTGGTTAA
This sequence comes from Mercenaria mercenaria, assembly GCF_021730395.1. Taxonomy (NCBI): domain Eukaryota; kingdom Metazoa; phylum Mollusca; class Bivalvia; order Venerida; family Veneridae; genus Mercenaria; species Mercenaria mercenaria. Next base: position 3,378 of record NW_026460108.1, on the reverse strand, counting down.
AGTTTTACATAAAGTCAAATATCACTGTTACTTTCGGAGCTTTTGACTTGAAACTTAAAATAGTTGTTTTATATGAAAGTCTTTACCATGATACAATCCCCATCACTCTAATTTGAAGAGAGTCTAATTTTGACAGATTTAAGCCACTATTTTAATTACAGCTGTTTCGTTAAAGTTTTACATAACGTCCGATATATCTGTTACTTTCAAAGTTATCAATTGACTTGAAACATAAAGTAGTTATGAACTATTAAAGACTACACCAGAAGGAAAAGTCTTTTCCCCCAAATATACACAGGTTGTTATTTTAATAAGCTTGTTAATTTGCAAAACTGCTATGTATTGCACGGAAATGACCGTATACCAGCAAGTTTTTGCTCAACTTGTGACATTGGGGGTCTACAACAGAACTTAAGCGTTATTGTCCATAAGTACTGACCTGTATAATTGCTTAAACTAATCATCGGTGTCCGAAGCTAAATAGTAAAATACCGATGTAATTATTGCGTGTATATTTTTTTATAATTTATCCAATATCGCATGTGCAAGAAGCTGTGGGAACAAAACATTTAGCTGTCAATTTCGGTGTTGTAAATTTAAGTCATGCGTCGAACAATTTTATTTCCCTTTTTTCTGCAAATTTGACAAGCAGAAAAATTACCAAACTTACCTGGTCAAAGTTTATGCTCCCTTTGGTGAAAGAAGTACAGTTGTATGAAGTTAACCATTGTACAAAATGTTAAATAAAAATCCTTTATAGGATCTTACATAAAAAAAATTAGCACTTGTTACCAACATTCCCAGAGAATTAATGCTACAAGAGAAAAGAATAAGAATTCTATTAAATATGTTGATAAAATACCATTACAGCCAATTTAAAGGAAATGCGCTCACGTACTTTTGAACTCGTACTTCAGACACCTTATGACTACTACTATGAAATACTGGAAACCTCAGAAATTATTGTCTAAGATTAATGAGTGCTAGGGTACCGGTTCGAAAGCCTAATGGCAGAGCAGCCGCTTCAAGTACGGGAGGTCGTGGGTTAGATTCCTGGCAGCGTCATACCAAAGACGTTAAACAAATGGTACTAGTAGCACCCTAGCTTGGCGCTCAGCATTAAGAGGATAGTGCTAGGATCGGTCAGCCCTGTGGCAGTATAATGTGACTGGTCGGGGTATCATTTCACATGACTACGGCTTTATCCAGTGAGGCAGCACTTTAAACTTGTACATTGTGCTCACTGCTACAAGTAGACACTGCCGTTCATATTGCTGCAAAAATTGTTGAAAAATAAGTAAATACTATACACACACACTAATAAGTGGCAGGTCAATACGTACGGACAATAACGGTTAAACAATGTGATATATACTGGTGATTATTCCTTTGAAATACAGACGGATTTAAGAACTTGATATAACCATTTTTCAGAAACAATACTCTTGGGATGTACACCGTCTTTAAACAATACACTGGTTAGAGAAACTCTGTGACCAGAAGTGTTTGACCTACGTTTTCTGAACTCCATGCAATCTAATATAAATTTTGGAGAAACATAATTCAATTGTTGGTTAATGTCACGAATATAGTGATTCACAAAGTCAACTTGATCATGCATTAATTTGTCATCAAATGTCTGCCAGTTTGGATGGTTTTGTTTTTTGTTCCATTGACTCCAAAATACTGGAGGCATTTCTAGAATTCCGATGTCTACGTTTGTATATTTCTTATGTATTTATAGCAAAGAGTCAAAATGTGGTTTAAGTTCTTCAAGATATTCAGACGGGTTTTCAAATTTTGGTAATAAATACCGCTCTGGCCTTTTAAGTTGATTTAAGTCACATGTACCATGCCAGAATAAAATGATAGACCTCCCTTGTTGAAAGTGTATTGTATCAATCTTTTCCTGTAAGAATCTAATTCCGTCAGAAGTGCTCCTCCCCCCTTTATACCAAAATGTCACGTTAGATAAGTGCACAAGATCACGAATATTGTATAATTCATTTTTCAGGTACCTCCCTTTGCTGTCAGAAATTATGTACACATTGTCATAGCTTGAAATAAATTGAACCGGCTCTTCCCTTTTAGAAATAAGAAATTTTTCAATTTTCTTGATTTCTGAAGGCACGGCGTCACCAGATGCCATAATGAAGGAAATCTGGAAGATATGCAAATAAACTTTCAGTTTGAACCAAAATTACGTACTGTGTAATTTGTAGAAGCAGTGGTAAAACCATACAAACACATTGATTACCAAAATACTATATGTATGTATACATGGTGAAAAACATTCAATTAAAGTCTGTTGTCAAAAATGAGCTGTACGGTCAGTCCACACGAGCTTCAAAAATGACATAAATTATGAAAACATATTTGGAAGATTGTGTACAGAATGTACTGTTCACTAAACAAATATAACAAAGAAAAGTTTTTTTTTAGTTATAATGTAAATCTACAATTTTAACATCATGTGGAAGCAGACAACACCTCAAAGGTATAGCTGACTCGGTTTTATTTACTCCATGCATGCAAGGTAGTTAAATGTACACATCAACATTAAGAATAGGTTTAAGCCAAACTATATCAAAAAGTTAAACTGTACTGAAAGAGAAATTTAGGAATACAAGGGTGGATATTTAAAAAGTCAAAATATTCAGCTGTACGGTCAGTCCGCACGCGCTAGAAAAATATGACTTAAGCATTGCAATAATACGTAATTTTATACTTTGAAACGAAGAAGGCAAAGCAAAAGCTGTGTGAGGTTTACGAAAGAGAAATGCAGTATGTTTATAGTAACGTCAACTTTGCAAAAATAACGATGCTTTGAAGTATATTTTCTATGGCTATTACTTAACAAAAAGGACAAATAAAATTAACAGATTCATCAGCATATTTTTCCCACTCCGCAGGCGTGTTAATGCCAACGCATTGACCATGGTACCATTTATCACACACGTCACAACAAATCCATTCTGGCGATTCATCATATTGTCCATTACAAATGGAACAGCAGTTGTCATCTTCCGTCTTTTCTTCAACATCCTCAGCTTTCCTCTTTTTACCTTTGCCCCTTGCTGATGAACTTTTCACTTTCCCGGTACCCTTAACTTTACCTTTGCCTTTACCCTTATTTTTACTCTTATTGCTTTGCGTTCTTTCATTTTCATACACGTTGCTTGTTTCTTCTTTCACTCCGCCATTCCCATCTTGCATTCCTTCAACACTTACGGCATTTTCTTCGTTATTAGTAAATACTTGTTGTGTTAACATTAATTCACATTGTCTTATAACTTCAATTAGTTGGTCATTCATATATGACTTATTGTGTTTTGAAAGTGTTGGAATTTCGTAGGCCTCACACAGCTTTATAAGATC
>NW_026460107.1:0-78633 GCF_021730395.1 Mercenaria mercenaria | reverse complement strand
ACTCCTAAAGTAATTTTATTCTTCCAAATTAATTAAAATAATTTGTATGAATTTCAATTATCAAAGGGAGATATTACTTGTTTTTTAATAAAAGGGGGATAGATTTATAAATAACCTGACCTTGTTATATTTGTTATATTTTAGCATTTGGTTTCCCGGTCTGTGTTATTTTTTGTTGTTATATTTAGCATTTGGTTTCCCGGTCTGTGTTATTTTTAGTTTGAAATTTTCTTGTTTCATGGATAATTATTAATGTATTTATGGTATTGTGTACATTTTGTGTCATTTCTAATGTCTTTAACAGTTGTTTTATCTATGTAGAAGGATTACAAAACAAGGAAGTAAAAGAGTTATTTAAACAGAAAATAAATGTGGTCTAAATTCAACCACATTATATCTTACTTCCTGTATGTTATATTAGGCCAAACTTATTCTACATTTTGTCTCTCGGTGTAGTGTTTAAAGTTTTTAAGTGGAAACTATTTTTAAATAAAGACATATGTTTTCTTCATTTTAAATCATCTTTAATTAAATCATCTTTAGTTAAATCAGAGGTTTTAACTGGGTTTAAAACCTGTGGATTTTAAATTGTCCGGCATTGACCAGTCCTGACCAAGGGTCAAAAGGTCAAATGAGGTTATACTGTTTTCGCACAAACAATTCTTATACTACTAAGGTCGGACTCATCATTCAGAGTTTGTGGGTTCGAATCAGCGGAATTTGACTGTGACCTCCACAAGCCCATCTTTTGGTGCAAGTACTGGTCAGAACTCCAGGAAGCGGTCATCAAGAGTAGTTAATATAAGTTACAAGAACTTGGCTCTACACGAGATGTTAAATAAATAAGTTTAAACTAATAAAACTAATTCAAAGTTACCTAAATATTACGTTACTGAAAAAGACAGGAAAAGCCCGGCAGTGAACAGTACTTTGGGTATGGCATGCACAAAATGAAAGCATGCCTGCTAAGGAGAAGTTAAAAATAATGGTAATTGTTAACATGCTAAGTGCCAGATACACAGGCCTTGGCTGAAATGGGAGAGTTGTGACATTGCAGTTTGCAGATATTTTCCTCAACAATAAATTGTCAGTTGGTCTGTGGCTAGTAACTGTGGAGCAAATTACTGGTATAGTTTGCTGAATTTTCGTGGTAATAGGAATTATAGGGTGTCGATAACTGGACTGTGGTCCTTCCTTAATGAAAATCACATTGGTTGTTACAACGTAGTTCATTGGACAAACTCTATACATGGGCACCTGTGCATATACTGAGGCAACCAGTGAAGTGTTGTGTTATTTGTTGTAATAGTAGACAATATCTGAATGCGAATGATGGCTTAAGATGTCGATGTTTGCTCTATACCTGGTGTCTTAATTCAGACGATAATAAAAACCTGTTTGAAAAATATTCTCAAGGTCGTCATTCTGAACAAACTATAATAAACTGTGAGAATACTGTATGCAAACATTTACAGAATATTTTGGCGGTATTTTAAAATGCATTAAGATTATGAAAGAATTTGTTTTATGGTTGAGACCTGTGTACCTGAAACATTTAAAAAGAGAAGGGTTGACAAGTGATTTTGCTATGCCAGAGCACTTCTACTGACCTTCCTGCAAGTAGCTATACTCTGCTGTATACATTTGTGTTTAGCTTACACAACAAAAGAAGGACAACAGTTACTGCTTGAAACCCTATCTCACAAGTTTGTATACTATGCTTTATTGTAGAGAAATGCTCCTAGAAAAGATATTTATACATGTCCAGGTATGTTGTTGAAGTTCTGTTTGTTAGCTCACTTGAGCATTAGACAAATCATCGTGGAACCTCCTTTGCAGCACTTGGCAACAGAAATAGTAAACTTATTCGGATCTGGTGATAACACAATATATTTCCAAATTTCTGGGAGTACCACTCAAGAAATTTCCAACTTGGCTTGTGAATGGAGGAAAATAAGGACCTTTTACATCATGGAATAAGTCTTTTTCAAATGGACAAATATTTTGAGTGCTATTGCAACAAAAATAGTAAAACTATATTTGTTAAAACACTCCTGTCCCTAAATCAGTAAATCAGGTACTTCTGTAATACTTGCAATACTTCAGTGACTTGTTCTAATACTAGTCTGGAGCTCTGACTTTGAAATGCCAGAAATTGCAAAGTAGATTGTTCACTTGTTACAGTTCAAAAGCTGCTTCTGTTTTGTTTGAACTTTTTCAAAGTAGTTCAGACATTACCTTGTTTTAGCTATATATAAGAGGGACCGGAAAAGTAGATGACATGACCTCTTACTGCACCTATATGATAGGGGGACAGTTACTTTTGAATCAGTTTAATTATCATTTTTCAATATATATTTGTTACCTTTTTAAAGTAAATATAATATAAAAATGACAAAGTTATTTTAGTTTGCTAGATTACAGTAGAAAATATTACTTCTACAGCTATTTGAATCACTAAATTACCTCCCTTTTTAAGTTGATCACTAATAAAGGGAGGTATTTTATATTTTAAAAAATAAAATGTAAGTGAATACATTTGTTAATATACATCATATGTTGAATATAGTTCAATAGTTTACATTTATATATTGCAATAACATTATATCTGAGATATAAATAATTTCTTCATTGAATAATAAACCATAAATATGTTCACTTGTTACAGTTCAAATCATGATAAATGAATTTGGATCTTGGGTGCACAGATTCTTTCACAATGTAGATTTTTACTAGCATTGAACAGTTAAGTAAAGGAACTTAATGGAGGGAATGAAATTGACTCACGGGTATATTTAACCAGACATACTTGGAAGAAAAAAGAATTTCAGTTTACCAGAATAAAGTAACTAAGGATTTGAATTATATGAATAAAGAACATCAAAATATGCGAGTGTGATACTTGTATTGGAAGGTTGACTCTTAGTCTGTTGTGAACTTATTTTTGGCTGAAATTATGAGAGTGCAGAGGGATGAATCACTTTTGGTCATATGTAGCATATCTGAATCTTCAATCAAACATATCTTTAAGATGCAAAACATATTGAGGACCTGGTAACAATTTGAGGACTTGTACTATGATGAAGTCATGGTAATATCCCTTGTGTATTTCATGGCTAATGGGGATGGCATCTCTCCTTCCATCCGTAATCTGTAACAGATGTTTAGATGGCATGTGTACAGCATGTTAAGTAGATTTGTTACAAGTGTCACATTTAAGCAAAAAAAATAATGAAAGATGGGTGTTATACATGTAGGATGTTACATAGTGAAGAACTAAGTTAATACTGCACTATAGTCTCTCTCATCTAAGAGGTTTACATCAACCTTTAACTGAACTGATGAAATGATTGGCTTTAATTGGTAAAATAAATGTGGTTTGATAATCTATAAAAAAGTGACCCTCGGGAATTTTAAGCTTTTATCAACATTTGGCTAGTTTTCTTATACAGGTACAATTTTATTTCTCTATGGAAATATCGCTTTCGTTTACAGTGATGCCATTGATGTCCGTCCCCCATGAACGTCATTGTGGGCACTGCAGTTTGGAAAAGCGACGTAATGTCTTTTGCATAAAGATCCATGGGGAAAATTACAAATTTGCCATTTTTGACTCGAAAACTCACTATATCGAAAAATTGAAAAAAGTGTCTGGAGATATTAATGTTTCAGTTGTGTTAGTATATTTTTAACAAGTTTGGCTAAACATTCTCTGAACCAGCTGCTGAAACTGGTTGAGTGAGACAGACTTTAATAAATAAAACTCTGAAAGAAGCAGGAGATGTCACAGAAACATTTTGCATTCTACATTTGAGACTATTGTCAGCCACAGAAAATATATTTTGATTGTAACTAAAAGATTAATGCAAGTGGCTACAATGATTGTTTCTTGCAGTAAAGAGTGTTATTACCGTATGCGCGATTAAACCACCTTCTTAAGGCTTTGCCACATAGCTGAAATTTCATGAGCACTGATGAACAATACCGTCAATGGACATACCTGAGGATTTTCCATATATTATCATGAGTAATACCTTTGTATCACTACTGAATGATTTTTTTTTTTTTTTTTTTGAAGAAACAAGGACTTTCTTATTGTGTCTGTTGTTCATTATCCATAAAATTACAGCTCTGTGACGGCACCTTAAATGAGACATAGTTACACTAAAATTCTTTGCATTTCTTTACAAGACCCTGTGGAGAAGAATGAAAAAACAACAGAAATGGATGCCGGTGGTGAAAGCAGTGTCAACAACACAGCTGAGGACACTATTCAAGAAACAGAACAAAGTAAACAAAGCAGTAAGAAGAGACATACAATTTAATACATGTATTTATATTAGATTTTTTGTGCTTAAGTAACCAGGTCCTCACAAAGACTTGGTGTGTGTAGATATATTGTATCACCAGAAACTATGCTTTCGTTATTCAGAACCTTCCTGTAGGTCAAAGCAAACTTCCGATTTGTTTTGTTTTATGTTAGACCACCAGAAAATGTACTTCTTTTATACTGAACCTTCCTGTAGGACAGAGCAAACTTCTGATTTGTCTTTGTTTTATGTTATTATTGCAGTAATTTCACAGATGATTAATCTGAAGGAAAATGAATTAGATACATTTGCGGGCTTTCTCGGACATAACATCAAAGTTCATAGAGAGTTTGACAGACTACCAGAAGATACTCTTCAGGTAATTACAAATATTTGTTAATTGAAGGAGGTTTTAACATTTTCTGTTGCATATTATTTATAAAAATCAAGGTAAACTGCTCATAGCTGCCTGGCTAGCTTGGTAGAGCCATGGATTCAGGTGTGGAGGGTCATGGATTTAAGTCCTGGTAGCAACAACTACCTGCCATTTTTAGCTCGATTTTTCAAAGAAAAAGTAGAGCTATTGCACTCGCCCCGGCGTCGGCGTCGCCGTTGGTTAAAGTTTTTGATAAAGTCAAATATCTCTGTTACTATCAAAGTTATTGACTTGAAACTTAAAAGAGTTAATTACCATCAAAGTCTACACCAGGAGAAACAATATCTATAACTCTGATTTGAATTTTGACAGAATTGTGCCCCTTTTTAGCTCGACTATTCGAAGAATAAGTAGAGCTATCCTACTCACCACGGCGTCGGCATCACACCTTGGTTAAGTTTTTCGTACCAGTCCACATTTTGACAAAGTCTTTTGAGGTAAAGCTTTGAAACTTTCAACACTTGTTTACCATCACCATATCCAGCACCATGGCCAGTTATAGGCAAGAGCACATAACTCCATCAAGGATTTTGGCTGAATTATGGCCCCTTTTGACTTAGAAATCATGGTTAAGTTTTTCGTACCAGTTCATATTTTGACAAAGTCTTTTTTAAGATAAAGCTTTGAAACTTTCAACACTTGTTAACTCTTAACTCCGTCAAGGATTTTGGCTGAATTGTGGCCCCTTTAGACTTAGAAGTCTTGGTTAAGTTTTTCGTACCAGTCCACATTTTGACAAAGTCTTTTGAGATAAAGCTTTGAAACATTCAACACTTGTTTACCATCACCATATCCAGTTATAAGCAGGAGCACATAACTCCATCAAGGATTTTGGCTGAATTATGGCCCTTTTTGACATGGAAATCTTGGTAAATATTTCGTACCAGTTCATATTTTGACAAAGTCTTTTAAGATAAAGCTTTGAAACTTTCAACACCTGTTTACTTTCGCCATATCCAGTTATAGGCAAGAGTACGTCTAATTCCATCAAGGGATTTTGGCTGAATTATGGCCCCCCTTTTGACTTTAAAATCTTGGTTAAGTTTTTCCGTACAGTTGTATTTTTTTTGTAAAGTGTTTGACATATGGCTTTGAAAACTTTTATCACTTGTTTAGTATCAATAGTTCTTTCTATCTGGAAGTGAGAAAGGAGTACTTAACTCTTTCATCTTTTTGGCTGAATTATGGCCCTTTTTGGACTTTGATATTGGTTCTGTTTTCATCAAGTCCACGTTTGTACTAAAAACTATTTGACATATGGCTTTTAAACTTTGAACAATTGTTTATCATTAAGATTTATGATTGAAATTGGTTTCAAACTTGCAATTTAGTGCAAAGACTTATTGAAATCAAAGATATACAGAACATTGTTTGTGTAAATCTATTATTTCTTGTGTCTGAAAATATCTGTGAAATATTTTGACACCATTATTCAATCAAATTCTTCGAATAGTCGAGCACGCTATCATCAGACAGCTCTTGTTAACTTAGAATCTTTGTTAAAGTCATTATCTTGTTACTGTTAATGCTTTTGACTTGAAACTAAAATATTTTATTTACTATCAAAGTCTACCACCAGGGAGACAAATTCCCTAACTCTGATTTGAATTTTGACTTATGTTATGATTTATTTTGATTTTTAACTAAGAATTTTTTTTGTGGCAAGCTTTATTCGGGTCAAGCATGAGAAATGTCGAGCACGCTGTTTTCGGACAGCTCTTGTTCAGGAATGGTTGGCATGTACTTGTAAGAAACCAAGGGAGCCTAACATGACTCTTACTGTCAGTTACAAAGTTACACTACAAAAAAGGTAAAACTGCCTGCCTGTATATGACTGAATATGGCTGTGACGACGTTTGAAACCAAACACAAATACCAAATTAATCCCAGTTTTTATACCTATGGAATGGAGTTTGGGAATATATACAATGTTGGAGTTACAGTCAGTTGGTTGGTTTAGTGGGTTGGTAGGTCGGTTGGTCTGTCGCATTTTCTTGTGCACGAATTCTTCCACCTTTTTGAAGGCATTGGCAATGAAACTTCATGCACATGTCACTTATGACAGTGGAACGATATTGTGACTATTTTTTTCTTGGTCACTTAAGTCTTTGCCTGTTATAGCCCTTTAATGATTTTTACACTATTAAAAAATTCATTTGTGGCGCAAACTACTTCCACTGTTACGAACGTTTTGACATACTATTTGCCCAGGTCAGTTTTGCTTTCGGTATTTACCTGCCTTGAAACATAGACAATACAAAATGTTATGTGCATTATTACTTCAGATGGTTATATTCAGTAACTAAAGGATTCATTTGAAAATGATTTGTTTCAGTTGTCTCGGCAAACTAATGATGATTGGATTTAATGTTTTCAACAGTATGAAAAAGTCATGTTAGATATCTTGTTTTTTAACTGTTCACTTAACATGCTTAAGTCTTTGCAGAGTTATTCCATTATCATTGACTGTAATATAGTCAATAAGAAAAAATCTGCCATGAGTGTACATGTCTGGTGTGATCCAGTGCTACACGCCAACTCCAAAAGGTTCAAAGCCCGCACTTGGTCACCATACACTGTTTTAATATTCCGGTTATTACAGTGCTGTACATTTTACATTCATGCTGTAAATACTGTAAAAGTATTCTTGTGTTCAAAAAGAAAAGATAACCACAATATAGAACTGTCGGGAAAATTACTACTTAAAAGTCAGTACTTAGGATTAGGTTATTTTAGGTTGCTAAAATCAGCAAGATCCTTCTGGAGATGGAGCGGGGTAACTTACACCTGTTCAAAGGGAAAAAAAAGTTTGGTTGACATACAGTTAGAATCAGGGAAGGTAATGTCCTTTTATAAAAAATGAGGTCTATCTATCCATAACTTCTGAATTTTAAAACAACTAGAAAAGTGCTTGTAGTTCTACATAATCTTTTTTGTTCAGTTACAGGTGTGTCTTAATAAGACTATCTCCATTCATGTGATCTTGATCTGATGGACTAGTAGTCCAATAACAACAGAAATTGTAGAGTTTGAAAAGTATGTTTTTATGAAAGTTATATGTGCACCTTGAAATATTTAAATTTGTTACATTTTTTTAAGAACCTCTAGAGGAGGATAAGAACAGAGGGGCAGCAACAAAAGTTTCTGTGAAAGGGATTGGTGGTGGTGAAAGCCATGCAAGATGCACAGCTTGAGAACATATAGAAACAGAACAAAGTAAAAAAGGTAGGTAAGGGATTAAAATTGTTAAATATCATACAATAGATACATGTATATTTTGAGCTTAAGTAGTGAAAAAGTCCTCACAAATATTAGGGCTTCTTTGTGTAGTTATTTTGTATCACCAGAAATAATCCGAATTTCTACATCCTGGAGGGACAGAAAAAAAACTTCACTTTTGTCTTTATTATATATGCTGAAGTAAGACAGCGTTTAACTTGGCTGTTTTCAAGGAAAAATAAGTCGAGTTACTGTATTGCAGTGGTGTTGTCTGTGGTCTGCTTGAGTACAAAAATATTTATTTCTTCATGGATTTTGCGTTCATATTAACACACAACAATCCTTAGGACAATACCTTCATACTGACCTATTAATAGATGATCCATCCTGACCTACAAATGACTTTAAACTCAAAAAAGTCATATTTTAAACATAACTTTGTGTAACTTGTTCCTATCTTGATGGGATTTACTCATATTCAACAAAACATCTGTGGTGACAAGGACCTTCACATTGAGATATGTTTAGTGACCTTGACCTTCAAATGACCTTGACCTTTAGACTGATAACCTTTAAAAAAGTCGTATTATATTAAAATTACTTTTGTGTAACTTGTTTTATTTCTTGATGGATTTACTGCATTATTCCACATACAAGCAACTGTGGTGACAAGCAGTGACTTGAGGATATTGGAGAGATTTCCGTCATTCTCACACAGAACAGTCCTATGTGACAGACTTCACACTACTTATAGATTTGGTTCCGAGTCCTTCCAATGTCCTTGACCTTTACACTTAAAACTTTGAAAAATTTCATATTTTAACATTACTTTGATAGTTGTGAATGTTTTTTCATGTGCTGATGGATTTTGCTTCATATTAGCATAAGCAAGTAATGTTTTCAAGGCCTTCGCAGCTGTGATTTTGCCACCCATTGAGCAGTGCTTTGTTTTAAAAGAAGAAAAAAAACAAATATAATCAGTCCTTCACAAAGACTTTGTGTGTGAGATATTTTGATCACCAAGAATATACTTTCTTAATTCTGGACTTCCTGTAGGACAGAGGCAAACTTAGTCTTTTTACATGTTATGTATACAGTTAGAACTATAGAAGCTGCCTTGGTGGTCGAACAAAAATACCTTTTGTAACTAAACTACAGTTAGACAATTTTCTTAAAGAAATCATGAAGAAAACAATCAGGTCCTCACAAAAACTTGGTTTGTTAGATAAGATGTTCTTTGTTGTCACCAGGTACGGGAGGGTCAAAAACATCAACCGGCCACACAGTTCAGAATATGAGAAGAGAAGAAAGAAGTAAAGGCAGTAAGGTGACCCAGTTAAAAAGGTAGGCGTACAAGCAAGAAGTCGCAAACAGAAAAACCTTGGTCAGGTGCAGAGGAAAGAAGCTGTCGGCGCCAAATTGGCAATATTTCGCTTTTAGATAAGCTTCCTGGCAAGCATGAAATTGAAACTGCATAAGAAAGAGCCAGTTCTGTGTAAACAGACCATGGGACCACATTAATTCTTCATACAGAAACACAAAAATTTCGATTGAGTAGGAATGCATTAAAAACATATTTAGCACGTGAATTTCAGCGGCTTAAAGAGACATTTTGATAATTTTATGGAGACAATACTGTGCTTTTTGTGTTGGAACCATGAAAAAATTGTGAATTTGATCTGATTTTGCTATTTTTTTTGTAAGGATAAAAGTGCAAGTATTGTGTACCTAAGTCAAAATTTAGTAATTATATGCATGTTTAATATTTTTCATTTTTTAGCTGATTTTTACTAACAAATATTATTTTCTGGTAGGAAGTACATCAAACATGATGTCATATCAACTAGAATGACCTGTCATCCTTATATACCCACAGAATGTTTGGTGATTATAGAGGAGCTTTGACTTTTTTCTAGTGTCGGATGGTTATCAAAACACTGTTTTTAACAATGGACCAGAACCAACTGGCACCAGTGGGTGTTGATTATCAGGTCTTTTAGAGACCAAAAATATACAAATTTCGTTCATTACAACAATATTACTTACTTTCACAGATGTGGGGAGACACAGTCTCGTAATATATCTGTGTATATTGTTGTGACAATATTTTGCTTTTTTTTTAATATATATAGATAAATTGCTGTCGGTGAAATCTGTTGAACATTATTAAATTGCATAAAAAGGTTGATTACTACTTTAATCAAATATTACTACGGGTTAAACAGTCAAATTTCATAATGGTGAGTGATTGATACTGACTGGCATCGGTTTTTAAAAGGGTAAACATCCATCCCTAGTTGTTTTATTGCTGAAGCAGCTGTATCAGGTGGTCTGTTAGTTATTCATATATCAGATACGTCTCCTGAACCACTTGTCAGATTTCTAAGAATGTTGAGGAATCATCCATATGAAGCTAAGATGTGCATATTGTTAGACACATTCAGTTTTTTAACCAGTTTCAGGAGTTTAGGCTAATGTTTCTTAAATTCTCTGTCTGCTACATTTTCCAGACTCTTACTAGATTTTAACACAACTTCACAGGAATGCAGCATGACAGTAGGCATTATCCTAACCAATGTGACAGGAAACAAATGTTTGTACTATGTGCATGTAGGACACAAAATGCACATGCTGATGCTTTACAGTGTGTTTAATGTGAATGATGAGAAAAAATTCGGTGATGGCTTGTTTAGAACATCAAGGGCATTTGGAATTCAGGGACAGGGCCCAATACACAGAATTTTCTGCTAAGCTGATACCGAACTTACTGCAAAAAGGGCTCACTGTTCCTGAACTCCTGCATGCACAAATCAAGGTCCACACTATAGGCCTTTCATTTTTATAGCCATCTTAGCAACAAGTGCTCATGGTGAGCTATTGTGATCGGTCAATGTCCGTCGTCCGTCCGTGCGTCCGTCAGTCAGTCAACAATTTATTGAAACGATATCTCCTCCTAAACCACTGATTGGATTTTGACCAAACGTCACAAAAGATCCTTGGGTGGTCCTCTTTCAAGGTTGTTCAATTGGTTCCGGGTCCATTGCCACAACTTGGTCCACAGGGAGCTAAAAAAAATAGATTTTTTAACAGAACTTTTAAATATTCTTGTCTGAAACCACAAGGCCTAGGCCATTTATATTTAGTATGTAGCATTGCCTAGTGGTCCTCTACCAAGATTGTTCAAATTATGTCCCTGGGTTGAAAAGTGGCCCCGCCCGGGTTGGTACCAAGTTTTAAATAGACTTATCTAGGAAAAAAAACTTTAAAAATCTTCTGGTCTGAATTCACAAGTGCTTAGGCATTAGATATTTGGTTAGTTGCTTGCCAAGTGGTCCTCTACCAAAGATTTTCAAATTATGCCCCTGCGGTGAAATGAGCACTCCGCCCAGGGGGTCACAACAGTTTTTACTTGACTTTATATAGAATAAAATACTTTCAAATCTTCTTGTTCTGAAACCACATACCTAGGCCTTTGATTATTTGGTATGTAGCATTGCGATTTGGTTACTCTTTTATACCACGATTGTTTCAATTATGCCCCCTGGGTGAAAAGTGGCCCCACCCTGGGTGATGGGGGTTGGTCCCAAAGTTGTACATAGATTTGTATAGGAACAAACTTTAAAAATCTTCTTGTCTGAAACCACAATGGACTAGGCCTTTGATATTTGGTATGTAGCATTGCCTATTGTCCTCTACCAAGATTGTTCAAATGATGCCCCTGGGGTGAAAAGAGGCCCCGCCCAGGGGTCACAAGTTTAACATAGACTTGTATAGGAAAAAACTTTAAAAATTTTCTTGTCTGAAACCACAAGGCATAGGCCATTGTTATTTGGTATTGTAGCATAGCCTATTGGCACAAATCAATAGTTCTTCCACATTAGATGACGATAGTGATGAAATTAAAAGACTAGACAGATGACAATTTCCACAGCATGATAATGGTTAAAGATTGTCTAATGACAGCTTGTTGAATGTTTCTGTGTACATTTTTATTGCTGGCATTTTTTTTCTTCTGACACCTATTTCTGTGTCCTATCCTAGGCAGGAGCTTTAATTACCTTCAGTGATTGTTTTAGTTTTACATTTTATGCTGCCATTATTTGTTTAGATCTTTTAGTACTAAACAGTAGAACCCCTCTAAACTGGACGGCCTCTGGACAAGTCTTTAGTCCGGTTTAGAGGGTAATTAGTTATGCGGACAATTGTAAGGTCTTATGGGATGTTCTAATATACAGTTTTATATTTCATATATTATATTAAATATCCTGTCTTTTTGTGTAGAACACTATTGCTGTGTCGTTTTCAATATACATGTAATTAAGAAAATCAAACTTAAAAAATTTTGTAGGACAGTTTGTGTAGTATAAATTTAGAAAAACTGACTATTTCCATTCATGATTGGTTATTCCCAACTTTACTACAATTTTACATAATACAGTGAAAAATTATAGATTTATTTTCAGTTATCAAAACGTAGAAGAAATTAACAGTTTATAACAAAATAAATTCTTTTTTATGTCATTTCAGTTCTATGGTAATGTATTAGAAATTTGCAGTTCATTTATGGGGTAAATTTATATCCTGGCCCTTTTGTAAATAGAAATGCAGAGAATATCTTGTATCATGAATTTATTTGAGCGACAGGAAAGTAGGGAGCTAGTTACTGAAACTGAAACTGTTTCATTTGATTAAACGCCTATTTTTACGCAAAACATATTCAATGGCGTTTTACAAATACATAAAAATACGACAAAATTTAGATATTTAATGACATATAACATAATGAGCATAAATACCATTGTGTAATAAACTAGTTAGTAAGCATTTAAAAAAGATCAGACATCAGATAGTTAATAAAATATTTAGAATATTAAGATACAGTAAGACAGCTGTTTGTTATTAAGTAAGAATAATGGGTTTTTACGACATGTCAAAGTTATTACAAACAACTGTATTTTAATATTGTTATAATATAGTTTCATTTTCGAATGTATTTACAACAATAAAATCATCCAGTTCACGTTACTTCAGTTTCTTAAAAATATCAGTCACAGTCTCTAAAAGAGTGCAAAGTAATCTCCAAAATAATGAGTTTTCAACTTCTTTTTGAAAACATCTATTGAGTCCGAGTTCCTTATTTCGAGAGGCAATTCATTCCAGAGTTTAGGTCCAACAGTACCAAAACTTCTGTCGCTAACGTTTTGCGCTTGTTGAAAGGAACAACGAAACACCCAGTAACGGAGTTTGAAGAACGCAAGTTTCTTGTCTGTGTTTGTTTTATGAGAAGTTCAGAAAGATATTCTGGAGAGTTTCCAACTGAACAATTATACATGTAGGTGAGCATTTTGAATGTGATTCATGGCTTTGATTGGTAGCCAGTGAAGGTCATACAGCGCTTGCTTGGAACTGTCATATTTTCTTCGATTTAGGACAAGTTTTGCACACATGTTCTGAATTCGTTGCATTTTGTTTACTTCGCTTTGAGCAATACCATACAGAATGACATTACAATAATCTAAATGGGATATCACCAATGATAGGACAAGGGTTTCGGTAGCCTCTTTGGTAAGATATTTCCGGATACATTTTATTCTAAAGTAGTTGAGCATTGCTATTCTACACTTTCGTTTACATGCTCTTTTAGATTCAAGTTTTCATCCGGGAATGCACGTAGATATCGAATAAAGCTCACTGATTTCACTTCATCACCTACAATGCATACTTTGTCAGTTGAACACTTAGAGAGCTGTTGCCTACTACCAAACATGATGAACTCGGTTTTGGAAGTGTTCATTTTAAGCTTATTTTCATTCATCCAGTTGTTGATTGTTTTAGCACATTGTTCAAGTTCTCGTATTGCCTGGGATTCTACTGTTGGAGATGATGGTTTAAAGCGTTTATTAGCAGTGTGGTCATCTGCAAAGCCGTAAACTGAAATCGACGGCGGAATAACATCAAACAGTGTCCCCGCATATGTCAAATATAGCCACGGTCCTAAGCAGCTCCCTTGTGGAACGCTACAATTTAATTGGCGTGGAAATGACATGGCTGAATTGACACTTACACGACAACTTCTGGGGCGCAGATAGGAATCAACCCAGCTCAGTGCTGTTCCACGAACGCCATACTGCTTGTTTAACACATCAACAAGAATGTCATGATCTACAGTATCAAAAGCGGCACTGAGATCGATGGCAATTAGCGCCGTAACTTCTTTCTTCTCCATAGCATCCAGTAAATCATTTACAAGACGTAACAGTGCTGATTCGCAAGAATGGTTTTTCCTGTAAGCAGATTGGTTTTTGGTAGAAGATTGTGTTTGTTTACATGATCATTGAGTCTGAACAGAGCTGCTTTTTCAATTAATTTTGACAGAAACGATAGATTACTAACAGGCCTGTAGTTTGCGAATTCAAGTTCCAGTCCCATTTTCTTCAACAAAGGTCTTACAATTGCCTGTTTCCATTTTGTTGGAAAGATGCCGTCGCGCAACGACAAATTAACCAATTTGGTAATAACAGGCAACAGCTCATCCAAGTATGATTTTAGCACTTTTGTTGGTAGAATATCAAGTTCACATGATTTTGTCTGTAGTTGGTTTATAAGTTTTCTAACTTCTTCCTTGCTCAGATCTTTAAAACTGTCAAAACAAGGAATATCTTTTTCGCATGGTTTGAACCTTATCGAAATGTTTCAACGATTCTCGAATTTTTTCGATTTTATTCATGAAATGATCTGCAAATTTCTCAGCCAGTGTACTGTCATGTCCAGTTGGCATAGGGTTCTCAGACCTAGTGCCTGTTGTCTCAGATACAAATCGATAAAGCTTTTTCGAGTCACCTTTTGCATTAAGAACTTTTTCACTCAGAGATGATTTTTTCTCATGTTTGAGTTCTTTTTCGTAGTTTTTACGTGCTGTTTTGAAGGCTTCATGCAGATGTGATTGTCTATGTTTTTTCCATAAACGTTCAGATTTGCGAGCCACTCTTTTAAGGTGAAGAAGTTTTTCTGTGAACCAGGGTTTTGGAGCGCGATGGATGATTGTTTTTTCTATAAATGGTGCATGTGAGTTCATAATCTTTTCTACTGCTGTCTGAAATTCTTCAACAAAAAGGTCGACATTATCACTTTCGACTGTCATTTTTCTCAGATCGCTTGAAAATGTGTTCGTATCCATGTCTTTGAAATTTCTAAAGAGCACCACCTCACTTGTTATATTTTCCTTTCTAACATTTGTCACAATTTTGACTGCACAGTGATCAGAAATATATGGACCCTGTTCACAAGAAACTACTTCAACACCATTTACAACTTCCGTAAGGACCAAATCAAGAATGTTACCACCAGTGTGTGTACTAAATTGTACATGTTGTTGTAAACCCATGGCGTACAAAGAATTATTGAATTCTGTTACTGCATTTGTGTCATCGTGGATGTGAAGATTAAAGTCACCCATGACCATTACATTTGAGTACTGTGATAGTACTCCCTCCATATATTGAAAGAAGTCTGTGACAAAGTTCTTATGTACGATTTATTTCTGTAAATTGTGCAAAGTTGGAGTGATACTCGGGTGAGCGATATAGGGCCATCATGGCCCTCTTGTAACAGAATTATGCTCAATTAGCTCCTTTTTAACTTCGAAATTTTGGTTAACCCATATATTTTGAAAACTATCAAAGGTATTCATGTGAAACTTAAAACAGTTACAAATGTACTTATTATCAACATCTGTGTTGGATAAAACAATTCCCATAACTCTGATTTGAATTTTGACAGAATTTTGCCATTTTTTAACTTAGAAAATTTGATTAAGGTTTTCATATTAGTCCTCATTTTGTCTAAATTATTTTTATTTCACTTTGAACTTTAAATATTATCTTACAGTCAATGTCTACATTTCTTTGATTGGCACTCTGATGGGCGTATTTTGTGACATTCTTGTTTCTTAGTGGTTAATACAGTACTATTTTAGTACTAGGGCAGAGGACAATTCTGTACAAAGCAATACATTACAGCACAGTACCACTGCTGCACTATCCAATGGTACAAATGGTGGCCAGAAGAAAAACATGAGCCGCGCCACGAGAAAATGTACATTGTGCGTTTGCAACCAGCATGAATCCAGATTAGCCTGCGCTAACACGCGGTCTCGTCAGGATCCATACTGTTCGCTTCAAGCTTCTGGTTTGACAGCGAACAGTATGGATCCTGATGAGACTGCACAGATGTGCAGGCTCATCTGAATCCATGCTGGTCGCAAATGCACAATGTACGTTTTCTAGTGGCATGGCTTTTTCACATCTTGGTACAGATGAGCGACTTGAAGTCTTTAATTAAAAGGTGTAGCCTAAGAAGATTCAGCTAGAATGTTTAGATTTTGATGTAAATACTTGCGTATAAAAACGTGAAACACTGAAAATATAGTTGTTTGTAATTTAACACACACCGATGAGGTTTGGGGGCGTTTATAACATAAATATGAAATACTTTTTCATGTTATGCCTTGATCTGGACTCGGACATTTAAAATTACTTACCCGATTGATGTAGTTGGACTTTGATGTTGGGAGGAGAAGAAGAAACATGTTGATGTTGAATCACCTTTAATTTTAAAATCTGACTTTATTATTGAGTCACAGGCATTACTTTTGACATGTTCTTTTCATAATTTTATTTCATTCCTTGATGTCAAGGTGCATTTGCAGGGGATGAATACTTGCAGTGATTGTGCAAAATAAAATCACCTTTTAGACTTGACTTTTCGAAAAGAAAAAGTAGAGCTATTGTACTCGCCCCGGAGTCGGTCGTCACGTGGTTAAAGTTTTTGATAAAGTCAAAAGATATCTGTTACTATCGAAACTACTTGACTTGAAACTTAAAATATTTATTATATCAAAGTCACACAGGCAGAAACAATCCCGTAACTCGTTTGAATTTTGCTGGAACAGAATTATGCCCCTTTTTTACATAGTATTTTTGGTTTGTTAAAGTTTTTGATTTAAAGTCAAATATATCTGTTACTATTAAGCTTTGACTTGATGAAACCAAAAATGTTATTTACCATCAAAGTCTTTTACACCAGGAGAAGAAAATATCCCCATAATTCTGTTTTTAATTTTGCACAGAAGTATGCCCCTTTTTCCCACTTAGATTTTTTGTTAAAAACTTTTTTTGATTTAAAGCCAAATATCTCCTGTACTATTAAAGCTTTTGACTGAAAACTCAAAATGAGTATACTATCAAGTCTACACCAGGGGAGGACACAATACCAATAACTCTGGTTTGAATTTGTTGACAGAGTATGCCCCTTTTTAACTAGAATTTTTGGTTAAAGTTTTTGATAAAGTAACAATATCGCGTTACTATCAAAGCTTTTATAGTGAAACTTAAAATACTTAGTACATCAAAGTCTTTACACAATTCCCATTAACTCTGATTTGAATTTTGATAGAATTATGCCCATTTTAAACTTAGAATTTTTTGTTTAAATTGTGCATAAAGTAAAAGATCTCTGTTATTTTAAAGCTTTGACTGAAACTCAAAATAGATATTTATATCAAAGTCTACACCAGGAGACACAATTCCCATCAAACTCTGGTTTGAGTATTTTTGACAGAGTAATTGTACCCTTTTTAACTGGGTTTTGTTTTTTTAATGGCAAGCTCTAATCAGAGTCAAGCAATGGAAAATTCGGACAGAGCCGCTGTTTGATGGGACCAGCTCTTGTTTAACAGCATCTAAAAACACCTTAGCCAGTTTATGAAAACTTGGCAGGGATATTTCTTGCGGGAACTCTACAAGTTGGTTCAAACAATTCATTAAATTAAATGTCATGGCAACAAAGGAAATATCTTTAAAAGTCTCTAAAACCACCAGACCCAGAGCTGATATATTGACAATTTAGATACCTTTGGGGGGCCCCATGTAGTGTTGCGTGAGTGAACCTTACCAAAATGTCCAAAGCATGCCACGGGCCAAACAGCCATGCAGCAGGAGTTACTTGAAATTACACGGTTCCATAGGAAAACTTTTTAAAAAAATCTTAGAAATCATAGGCCTAGTGTTAGATGTTGGCAATGGCATGAAACTTGTCTAATAGAGCAGTTCAAAGATTATTGAAATTATTGCTCGCTGGTGTGTGTGAAATGACCCCAGCCCAGGGTTTACTTGAAATACATAGGCAATATATAGGATAAACAGAAACTGTGCAGTTTTTAGTTCCACGGACGCCGAAACAGGGAGAGAACCTCAAGCAGTGTAGATTGGTCACTGTCCGCGTTCTGGCAACCAAGAGGAAAACTTAAAAAATCTTCTCTGAAGCCACACGGCCTAGGCCTTTGATATTTGGTATAAGCATGCCTGTGGTCCTCTACCGAAGATTATTCAAATTAGGTACATGAGGATAAAAAAATGGCCCCCGCCGGGGGTTTACAAGTTTTACAAGACTTATATAGGAAAAAACTTTAAATCCTCCTTCTGAAACACAAGGCCTAGGCCTTTGATATATTGGTATGTAGGCAATTGCTAGTGGTCCTCTACCAAGATGTTCAAATAATGTCCCCTTGGGGTCCCAAAAATGGCCCGCCCCGGCTGTCACAAGTTTTACCATAGACTTAGGAGGAAGAAAACTTTAAAAATCTTATTCCTGAAACCCACAAGGCTAGGCTTTTGACATATGATATGCGAATTGACCTATGGTTCAGCGACCAAGATTGTTCAAAATTATATGCTCTGGGGTCAAAAATGGCCCCGCCCTGGGGGTCGGGTCACAAGTTCTACATAGACTTATATAGGAAAAAAAACCTTTAATAAATCTTATTAAAACACAGGCCGAGGCCGTTGATAATTTGGTATGCAGCATTTGCCTAGTTGTACTATAACCAAAGATGTTCAAATTATGCCCCTGGAGGTCCAGGAGTTCACCAGTTTTATAGACTTACATAGGAAAAAAAAAACTTAAAAATCTTCTCTCTGAAACCACACGGCCTAGGAATTTGATATTTAGTATACAGCATTGCCGACATTGTCCTCTACAAAGATTGTTAAAATTAGTCCGGGGATCAAAAAATGGCCACACCCCGGGGGGCACAAGCTTTAAAATTAGCTTATATAGGGGAAATGAACAGTAAAAATCTTCTTCTCCGAAACCACTAGCCAAGGCCTTTTATAGTTGGTATGTAGCATTGCTGTAGTCTTCTACTAAGAGTGTTCAAATTATGCCATTGGGTTGAAATGAGGCCCCCAACCGTGGGGTCACCAAGTACATGACCATGGATATAGGAAAAAAAACTTTAATAAATATTCTTATCTGAAAACACAAAGCGAGGCCTTTTGAATTTGGTATGAAGAACTTGCCCACTGGTCCTCTACCAAGATTGTTCAAAGTATAACCTGGGATTGAAAGGAGGCACCAACTCGAGGGGGGTGGGGGATCCAGTAGTAAAGTCAGTCGCAAGTTTCGATAGACTTGTATATGATTTTTTTTCAATATAGGTCCATGGATGACTTTCGGGTGAACGATTATAGGCCATCATGGCACTCTTGTTCATAGGCCTATAATTTCCAAAATTCTTAAGAATGTCCGTGATTTTGAAACATTTGGCCATTTTTCCCTTCTTCAGTTGCAATTGATATCAATGTGAGGCGATATGGGGCCATCATGACATCCTTCTTGTTTTAGTGTTTTGATGTTAGTACTTCACTTCCTATTTAAGAGTTACATGAATTAGAATTATCTCGACAATCCACACTGGTTTACGAGGGACTGTGGACCACTCCAGCAGACTGCATCAAATTGATTAATGCAGTCGAATGCTGCCTAGAATTTGTTACATGCAGTCCAGTTGCCAAATTTTCGCTGCATAACTGAAACTTCATTTGGGTTTGTTCTTACTGTGTTCCTTTGTAACATAAACCTTTGTGCTGCAACAAATAAGTAATACCTAGGTTCAAGCAGAACGCCTAGTGATTGCCAAGAACAAAAAAAATATTGGCCCCCATAGTAATGCTAGCTGGGAGGTATTGACACATTTTGAAAAAACTCGTTGCTTTACTAATCGGACACCTGGTTTTGCAGTAATCCGAACTTCTCTATCTTGAAATTCTGTCTTACATGAACGTCAGTCGGGACTCACAATAACATAAGGGGCACAATAGAAAACCCATCTCTCTAATCGAATAATTTCTCCATATAAGCTGTTTGAATTAGACAGATCCAATAAGTTTGACCCAGTTAGATTGCTACTGAAAAAACTCCATATTCCGGACTTTTGGACTGTGTAAAACAATTATCAGGGCAATCGGTTCACGAGTTTTCAAATTATTCTCTCATATGCAATCAGAGGACTTGTAGTTTATGGAGCTCACAAGACGGCTCTCAAGATTATTCGCACTACAGGTGCATTGAGTTTGTATATGTAACGTTGTGAGGCCTAAATTTTCTTAACAAGCTGGGGTTGTGAAGGGCCCCAGATGTTTTTCGAGTACTCGTGATGAAAACTTGCACCGAATTAAACTGTGTAGACGCGGAGAGGCTTTTTAAGGAATCGATCATAAGCCAATAATTTGCAAAGACTCGGCCTCGTGGTCGGAATGTCGCTGACTTCAATCACTGTACTCTCACTGATAGAGGGTCGCGGTTCGAGACACCGCTTACCAACCATGTCTCTTATATGAGGAGTTGCGTAGTTTCTTACGGCCGATGGGAGTTCTAGTACGGTCCTTCCCAAGGAACGATGGTTAGGTAAATGCCCACGCCTCATATGACTCTGATGTTGAAAAGGTGCGTTAACACCTCCCGTAAACCCAAACCCAATAATTTGCAATATTTGTGAAACAGTTGTGTTATGGTACATTTCATGGTATATAACGGTTTTGAAAACTCGGTAAAACATGAGGTGCAACTGGCAACAAGGTTACAGACTATTTACGAATTGACAAAATGTACACCATGATTTTAGCTTGACTTTTTATATTCTTTTTCGTATTATGAGGCCAACCACTCTAAATAGCATAGTTAAATTCTCGACTCTTCTTTGAAAAACAAATTGGAAACTTCATCAGATTTTGTCGCATACAGTTTAATATCGTAAAAAATTTTATGAAACATTACATATAATGCTTTTGATTGGCGTTATACATGTAGGTGTTGCCTCAATTTAGATCAATTGATCGCTTGAAACCGGTTTACGGATGTGGGATGCGGTTAAACACATTCATTATATTATACAGGGAAATGATTTGGTTACGGACGATTGTATGATACTAGGGAAGGTTGAGTGAATTTTTTTATATAAATAATTTCGTCTTAACAGCGGGCCGGCTCGATCTCGCTGAATTTCATTCTGAAAACTGAAAAAGCAGAAGAATCGGGCTTAGGTACATTTCTTTCATCGTCTAAAGAGACAGAAATGCGAGAGGTAGGACCGGTCATGCGTTTTGAAGAACAGTTCGTATTTTACTTGGCGAAAGTCGTGAGAAAACAGACATACACTTGAAACGCGTCACAGGACTCTTTTAAAGCTGCTGGAGAATGTTATCTTAATTAACGGGTTCAGATTAAATTCAGGTTTTGAGTTTTATAACAAGAAATGGCGACAACCGAAATTCATGGTCGCCACACCACCTATCCATTTTTATACTTATGGAGAACTGTTAACTGTTGTTGGACCGCTAGATAATATATCTAAGAGACCATTTTACACCTGTTACAAATATCAATTTATGGTAGAGATTGTGATATATGAAATTTTGTTAGAAATTGAGGTCAAATCGTATTAAAATTTTATGCAGTTGTGCTTAAAATTTGATACGCATGGTCATATACGTTCTCGAGTTGGAAGTGTGTATGCAACATTACGTCCTCGTCTATATATTTGGTGTTTGATTTTATTTAGTTGTAATTTACTGCAAATTAGCGGCCTAGACTACGTTTCTCAGAATGGTGCAAATCATGAAATGTCCTAGAAGCGTTTTACGGGAATTAAGGGAGAGTGTAAAGAAAAAAACAAAAACAAGTATCCCTTGGTTCCTTTTACAAGGTCCCGTGTTTCTGCTAAAAAAGGTGGACCTTGTATACCCTTTATTTTATTTATAGTCCTAAGAAAGGTACCAACTGTCAAGTCCTCACAACTGTTGCATACAAACAACCTGCGCAGAGGTAGACAGTCATGTCGTTTGAAGAAACAGTTCGTTATCTACTTGGCGAAGTGTGGGGAGGGAAAACAGACATACACTGTACGCAGTCACGAGGAATTAAAGAGCCTGAGCATGTTGTTATCTTATTAAGGGTGGTTTCAAGGATTTCTGTTGAATTAATAAGAATGGCGAAAAATAACTTAGTCTCCAAACCATTGATCCATTTTACATTCATATATATATCTAATCGACCTATTTGACACCTGTTACAAATACCAATTATGGAGAGTTGTAATATAGTGAAATTTGTTTTAGAAATTGAAGTAAGATCTATAAAATAGTATGCGTTTTGTGTTTAAATTTTGATACGCATGCGTCTCATACCGTTCCGGTTGGAAGTGTGTATGCAAGTCGTCCTCAGTCTATATATTGGTGTGATTTTGTGTAATCCTGCCAAAATCAAGGGTTCCTCATGGACGACGTTCTCTGAATGATGCAACTACATGACATGTCCTCGAAGAGCGTTTACGGTTGAATAAGGAGAGTGTTAAAGAAAAAAACAAGTATCCCTTGGTTCCTTTACAGGGTCCCGGTTTCTGCTAAAAAGGTGGACCCAGTATACCTTTATTTCTTATAGGTACTAAGAAGGTACCAACTGTCAAAGTCCCACCAACTGTGCTATTACAAACCTGCGCAGAGGTAGACAGTCATTGTCGATTTTGAAAACAGTTAGTATCTTACTTGGCGAAGGGGGGGGAGGTCGTGGGAAACAGACATTACACTTGTACGCAGTCACTAGGAATTAAAGATGCTGAGCATTTTGTTATCTATAACGGTTTTCAAATATTTCTGTTTGAAATATAATAAGAAATGGCGAAATTCACTGAGTCTCCAACCATGTATCCATTTTACACACATATTATATATATATATTCTAATCGACTATTTGACACCTGGTACAATACAATTATCTGGTAGAGATTGTGATATATGAAATTTTGGTTAGAAAGTGAAGTCAAAATCCTATAAAATATGATATGTCGTTGATGCTTAATTTTGATAGCATGCGTCCTCATACCGTTCTCGTTTGGAAGAGTGTATGCAAGGTTACGTCTCGTATATACTATTTGGTGTTGATTTGTGTAATTACAAAAAATCAGGTCCTCATGACTACGTTCTTCAGAAATGATGGCAAATACATGAAATGTCTCGAAGCGCTTTACGGTGAATTAAGGAGAGTGTAAAGAAAAAAAAAAACAGTATCCCTGGTTCCTTGTACATGGTCCAGGGTTCTGCTAAAAAGGTGGACCCTGTATACCCTTTAGTTCCCTATTAGTCCTAAGAAAGGTACCAATGTCAAAGTCCCCACAACTGTTGCTATACAAACCTGCCCGCAGAGTAGACAGTCAGGTCGATTTTGAAAACAGTTCGTATCTTACTTGGCGAAGTCGTGGGAAAACTACATACAACTTGTATGCAGTCACTAGGAATAACGATGCTGAGATGTTGTTATCGTATTAACGGGTTTCAAATAATTTCTGTGAAAGTAAATATAATAAGGAAAATGGCGGAAATCACTGAGTCTCCAACCCATTCAGCCATTTTTACATATATATATATATCTAATCGATATTTGACACCTGTTACAAATACAATATGGTTAGAGATTGTGATTATTTTAGTTGCATTTTGTTTAGAAAATTGAAGTCAATCCTATAAAATATGTATGCGGTTGCTTTAAATTTGATACGCATCGCGAGCCCCTCAACGTTTTCGGGTTGGAAAGTGTTATGCAAGTTACGTCCTAGTCTATATATTTGGTTGTGATTTTGTGAATTTACTGAAATTCAGGTCCTCATGAATACGTCTCAGAAGATGCAAAATTTTTACATGGAAATTCCTCGAAGCCGTTTCACGGTGAATTAAGGAGAGTGTAAAGAAAAAACAAGTATCCCATGGTTCCTTGTACAAGGGGTCCCGTGTTTCTGCTAAAAAGGGGACCAAGTATACCCTTATTTCGTATATCCTAAGAAAGGTACCAACTGTAAAAGTCCTACAACTGTGGCTATTACAAACCTGCGCAGAGGGTAGAAAGTCATGTCGATTTTGAAGAAACAGTTCGTATCTTATTGGCGAAGTCGTGGGAAAACAGACATACACTTGTACGCAGTCACTAGGAATTAAAGATTGCTGAGCATGTTTGTTATTTATTAACGGTTTCAAATAAGTTTGTTTAAAATATAATAAGAAATGGCGACAATTCACTGAGTCTCCAAACCATTATCCATTTTTACACATTATAGATATATATCTAATCGAATATTTGAAACCTGTTCAAATCCAATTTATGGTTAGAGATTGTGATATAGTGAAATTTTGGTTGAAATTGAAAGTCAAATCCTATAAAATATGATGCGAGTGTGCTTCAATTTTGAGAAGCATGCGTCCTCATACGTTCTCGGGTTGAAGTGTGCATGCGCAAGTTTACTCTAGTCTATATATTTGGTGTTTGTTTGATTTGTGTAATTTACAAAAAATTAAGGTCCTCATACTCACGGTCTCAGAATGATTGCAAATACATGAAATGTCTCGAAGCGTTTTTACGGTTGAAGTAAAGTGAATTTAAGGAGAGTGTAAAGAAAAAACCAAGTATCCCTTGTTCCTTTTACAAGGCCCGTGTTTCTGCTAAAACGGTGGACCCTGTATACCCTTTATTTTATAGAGTCCTAAGCAAGGGTTACCACCTGTCCAAGTCCGCACACACTGTTGCTATACAAACCTGCGCAGAGGGGTAGAACAGTATGTCGATTTGAGACCAGTTCGTATCTACTTGGCGAAGTCGGGGATGGGAAACAGCACACACAATGTTACGCAAGTCACTAGGAAGTAAAGATGTTGGCATGTTGTGTATCTTATTAACGGGTTTTTCAAAGAATTTCTGTTTAAATATAATAAGAAATGGAGAAATTCACTTCGTCTCCACCCACCCACCCCACCTTTATCAATTTTAAAAAAAACCATATATATAATACTAATCGACTATTTGCACCTGTTACAATCCAATTATGGTAGAGATTGTGATTATGGTGAAATTTTGTTTAGAAATTTGAAGTCAAAATGCTATACATATGTAAGCGTTGTGCTGAAATTTGATACGCATGCGTCTCATACCTTATCGGGTCTGGAAGTGTGTATGGCCGTACGTCTCGTCTATAGATTTGGTGTTGATTTTGGTGTTAATTTACTGCAAAATTCAGGCCTAAGGACTACGTTCTCAGAATGATGCAAATACATGAAATGGACCTCGAAGACGTTTTTTTTACGGTGAATTAGGAGAGTGTAAAGAAAAAACAAGTATCCGTGGTTCCTTTTACAAGTCAGTGTTTATGCTAAAAAAAGGTGGACGTATCCCTTATTTCTTATAGTCTAGAAAAGGTACCAACTGTCAAAGGTCTCACAAATGTTGCTATAAAACCTGCCAGGTAGACAGTCAGCGATTTGAAGAAACAGTCGTATTTTACTTGGCGAAGTCGTGGAAAACAGACATACCACTTGTACGCACTCATAGAGAATTAAAATGGCCGGAGCATGTTGTTATCTTATTAACGAGTTTATATAATTTCTGTTTTCAAATATAACAAAGAAATGGCGAAAATTCACGAGTCGCCAACCACTTATCCATTCTACTTAATGGAACTGTTGAACTGTTGTTTGGCGCTTAGAATATAAAAATTCTATACATATATCTAATCGACATTGACACCTTACTAACACCAATTATGGTAGAGCTTGTGATATATTGAAAAAAAATTTAGGAAATTGAAGTCTAATCCTATAAAATAGTTTTGCGTTGTGCTAAATTTGAACGCATGCGTCCTATACCGTCTCGGGGTGGAAGTGTGTGTAGCAAATTACGTCCTCGTCATATATTTGTGTTGATTTTGTGTAATTTATGCAAATTCAGGGTCCTCATGATACGTTCAGAATGATGCAAATACATGACTGTCTCGAAGCGTTTTACGGGAATTAAGGAGAGTGTAAAGAAAAAAAACAAGTATCCATGGTTCCTTTACACGGTCCGTGTTTCTGTAAACAGCTTGACCCTGTATACAGCATTTCTTATACTAGTCCTCAGAAAGGGGTAAAATGTCAAAGTCCTCACAACTGTTGCTATACAAACGGGGGTGTGCGGGGGGGTGTGTGTGTTTGTGTGTGCGCGCGCTTGTGTGGATTGCGATTTAGGAGAAAGCGTTTTAGGAGCTTTGCTTTCCCTATTGAATATTCATCCTTAATTTTTTTTTCATTTTCCCAAATCCAACAACTTTTTATCCACCCGTTACCTATTTTTGTCATTTTGCATGTATCTATTATGTTAAAATTGCAAGTATAGGATCAGATCTCTAATTAATAGATACAACGTCGGTTTCACATAATATTTCTTTATCTACATGGAAGATTTATATAATTAGCGTGTTAATTTTGTTTTTATAGAACAGTGAAGAATTGGTTTTGAAATATTTATTTACTGTGACATTGGCCTTTAATCTAAAGATCTCAAATGAACAGGAGTCATCTGCTGTTGATGACCAACCTTCTTATTAACTTTCCTGACCCTAAGCCCAAAGTAGTCTTCAGTTATCGTCCGAAAACGATTTAACTGTTCCAGATCACTGTGACCTTGACCTTTGACCTACTGATCTCATAATCGACCGACTGACCCACCCACCAAAATCTGCAAAACAATATACCCATCCTTCTTCAAAGAACGTAATTATTATCAACGTATATTTAGTACAACACACATTTCCAAAAATGATGAATACATTAAATGAAAAATATGAGAGGACATTACAGCCGAAATAGGATAGGATTTGTTCATTGCGCGTAATCAAGTTGATAAGAAAAATAATGTCCGAAAACTAGTATAATTATTTTCACTTTCCGTCTATTCCGTTTATTCGATATTTATACCGGATATACCCTCTGTCATATTAAGGTTTGATATTTCTAGATTAATATTTTTGTTCTAACTCCAAAACTGGCCTCCTGGTTATTCCTGTCAATGTCCGGAAGCAATTATTGCTATAGAATAAACCATGAAATATTGCAACAGCTCAAAAATAAAGGAACACAGAGAAATCTTAACTTTTCGTTGGAACACAATAACGTTTAAGGTAATAGCGTTTTTGCATTACTCTCTGGGTAGAAAAGATGATAAATGGTCTGTAACATATCACACACTAAAATTGGGGGTAAATATTATTCCATGAAATTAAACATACATGTACCTTCAAACTAATGCTTATCTATTAACTCTTACCAAGCTTGGCATGGTTGATTCTGCCTTTGCGACTAGTGTAGACAAGTGTAGACATCTGTGAAGTCTAATCAATATCTGCACTGTGCATCATTCAATCAGTATCGTTTTGGTAAGCATCCCTTTAACAATTATTGGTATTGTCAGAACTGAAAGATGGACAAGTTCATTATAGAAATTTAGCAGAGTAAGGGTTAAATTATATTATTTTATATACTCCGCTGAAACGTTTGTTTGTTTGTTTTGGGTTTGACGCCGTTAGCCAACAGTATTTCAGTTATGTAACGGCGGGCAGTTCACCTAACCAGTGTTCCTTGATTTTGTACAAACCTTTTCTCCACAGGTAACTTCCTCACAGGAACCAAAGGTAGTAAACAAATGATCTGAGACACAATGACTTTTATCAAATCGTCACGGAGAACATACGCAACGCCCAGGACTCGAACCTCGACCTCGAGATCCGTTTTTGCTCTAATCGGGTGGGTCACGCTGTAACGCAAAGGATTTGATGCTTTTGATCTTAAGATGCTTAAGTACACATAATTTCTTAATTTGATAGTAAATGATATATTAGATCAGAATGATTTTGTTTTTATATACATACATATAACACACATCATTTCGTGACCTTTCCCTCAACCCGAGAGACCTGAGTCATGAGCGTGACACACCGTTTCAATATGGTTAACATCTGTGTTAAATAATTTCAAATCCCTTGATAAATGGCAGAGTAATGGACTAGACAGGAAACACATTTGACTTCTAAGTGTGACCTTGACCTTGGAGCTAGGGGTACGGCACTTGTCATCTGAATATCACCATCTGAATATCGGGTACATTTATGCCAAGTAAGTTTAAAATCCCATAGGAGGCAGAGTTATGGACCGGACAAGAAACAGACCATGTTAACCTTTTATCTCTAAGTGTTGACCTTACAGCTAGGAGTCTAGATCTTCCGCATGACACGCCCTCTCATTATGGGGAACATTTATGACAAGTAATTTTAAAATTCCTTCATCAATGGCAGTCTCAAGGACCGGACACGAAACAGACCCTGTTAACCATTAACTTCTAAGTGCGACCTAGAACTTGGAGCTAGAGGCCTGGGTCTTGCACATGACACGTCGTTTCATTATAGTAAAATTTATGCAAAATTATTTCAAAATCCCTTCATGGATAGCAGAGGTATTGGCCGGACAAGAAACAAACCCTGTTACTTTTGACCTCTAAGTGTGACCTTGACCTTGGTGCTAGGGGACTGGGTCTTGCACATGACACATCGTCTCATTATGTTAAATATCTATACTTACATGTTTTTTAGTTATTTTAAATCCCTTCATGGATGGCAGAGTACAAGAATTTACATGGACGTGGTGACGGACGGAAGGACGGACAACGCCAAAACTATATCCCTCCGACTTTCGTCGGGGTATAAAAAAGGAGAGCTGATAACGGACAACCTTGTCTTATGCATTGTGTTATTGTAAAAAAGTCGGAAATCAATCATTTGTTGGTGACACAGGCAGATGCATTAATATAAAATACTTTAGCCCATCTTAAATATTATTTTTGAAAGCCAAATTTTTCTAAAGTTTTAAACATAATAATCCAATCAACCGTATCAAATGTCTTTCTGAAATCTAGAAATAGAATTGTTCCATCAATATTTAATTTATCAGTATAGTCTGTTAGATATTAGATTTGTTATTGTAGCCAATGTATCTATTTTTAATATAGCTTTGTTGATCTAGACTCACTTTTTTCGGGATTACGATTTGTAAACTTTTGGCTAAAACACTTGCCGCAAGTTTAATATCTACATTTAAAAGAGATACAGGACCCCAGTTTTCAATGCTCTAAGGGTCACTTTTTATAGATCAATGAAAATACATTTTGTTTCAAAGGTATTAATAATTCACCATTTCTTTAACTATAATTCAATTAACTTACTAATAAATTCCCTAGAAGATCCAACAAATTCCTGTAATCAAACGGTTAATCTGTCTAAACCTGGACTTTTATTAAGATTCATTTCATTAATAGCTTGATTGAATTCATCATAAGTAAGTACTCCTTCACAGACATTGCAAAATTGGGTGTTTTTTTAAAATTATGGAGTCCAGATATGTACGAATATTGAAGTCACTTTTATCTGAGCTACGAGTGTACAGATTTTTATGAAATTTAATATCTTCCCTTTAGTTTTTATCTTTATCATTCATTTCAATGTTAAGGATTATCTTCCATCGGCATCATAAAGTTCATCAATTAATCAATAGTTAACGTTTTTAAAATAAAGATCGAACAACCTCCACTATTTGAAGTTCCAAATAAAAGAAAGCATTGATCCCAGTCTGTAAGTTGTAAAGATAACTGTTGTTTCATTTTTTTTTTTACAAAATGTGTTTCTTGTAAGAAAACAAATTGTACCTTCTGTTGATTCAGCCATTCCATTACCCTGTGTCTTTTATTTCTATCTTTTAAACCCTGTGCATTCAATGAGGCAAAATGGTTCTGAGAAAAGCTACAATTTGATTTTGCCACAGTTAATGATTAAATAATTAATATATTTTACCAAACTGATATTGAAAACTTATATATCAGAAATGTCTTATACGTTTTAGAGTATTCATACCTCTAAATGTTATTTAAAAAAAACAATAAAGGGTTCATGCATCTATTATTAAGACAAAAGTACGCAACGCATCTCTTAAAGTAAACCGATTACAGTTAACAAATATTATGCGTTACCTATCGTTGTTGAGTTGCAAAATAACATTTATTTAATTTAGTCAAATACATGTACATCGATCAAAACTTTGTAGTGTATTATGTAATACTAAACACAGGTGAAATAATCTTAATCTTTCTTGTTGATTTTTGTTTTAAATCACTTTTTGAAGACAACTGATTATTGCATATGAATAAGAAAAAACAACGTTTTCAATATATACAAAACTACTGAAGTTCAGTGACAAAATAACAATACAATAAGTTTCAATCAGCAAAGTTAACAAATATGTTATAGGTTAACTCCTACGAAACCATACAAAAGACAAAAGACGTTCACGTATGTACGAACACATCTGCATAATTCTTTATGCGAGAGTATTCATATAGCAAACTATTACATTAATAATGATAAAGGGTTAATGCACGTAATACTATTTCAAAAGTACGCATGTCTTAAACTTTAAAGTAAGCGCCATTACTGATTTCATTTAGGAAATATTATGTTTAAGTGTTATCTACCTTTGTATTACACGCTTTACAATTTATATATAACTCTAAATTTCAGTGACAAGTTATTCTTACGAGTATAAAATAATTTTGTTATGTCTTCATTATGTTTAACATACATTACACAATAAGATAATGTTTCGATCAGCAAAGTACATACCACAGTTAACAAATATATGTATAGGTTTACTCCTACGAAACGAAAGAAAGACACGAAACACCTGTATAAATTCCTTTTGCACGGTAAAGAAGAGTTAAAAGGTGTGCCTATCAATTTACAAAAAAAAAGTCATTATTCACGAGTAACTTTTGTTTATTTACTCATGCGTTCATATATTTCTAGTGGTTCTGTCATAACAATTGTATCTTTTTTTTAATCAAATAACCCCGTTGTAATACAAAACCGCAATTCAACCTCATTGTCCATAAAGTGTAAGTCAGTCAGTCATAATTTAGTAGTATACGATAGAAAAAGGATTAAGGTTTCGAATTAATTTATCACCGAAAGACAAGATGCCGCCATAGTTTCATATATTTACCTGACACATAATGGTTGATCAGTTTGTAGTTTCCAGAATTACGGGAACATTCGAGGTTTGCAGTTTTTCACATGAACTTTTATAAACCGTTGCAAGCTTTGTTTTTGTAAACATTGATAAAAAATAGAACGAGACTCGACATTATTTGTAGACGCTTTCATCAAGTGGGCAGCAAACCAAAACTGCGTATGCAGTTTGAGGGTTCAGTTTACAGACTCGTGTAACGATTAGGGAAATCAGCATGATTTACTTTGCCTTATTTAGGTAAGACCCACTATATTGTACCTTAACAACAGACCGTTACATCATTCCTCGTCGTCCGAGCGGTTACGGTATTGGTATTCTACCTCATCAGGAGTTCGATCCCCATATTTTTTCAGTTCACATTGCATATTTTGCGTAAGGTTTCTAATTTATTGTTTTGTTTCTTAATTTTGTAAAAATTGGTATTATCTCTCAATCAATCGATCTAAAAGTTAAGGCCGGACAATGCTTTTATTAA
Source organism: Mercenaria mercenaria (assembly GCF_021730395.1). Taxonomy (NCBI): domain Eukaryota; kingdom Metazoa; phylum Mollusca; class Bivalvia; order Venerida; family Veneridae; genus Mercenaria; species Mercenaria mercenaria. Next base: position 46,932 of record NW_026460107.1, on the reverse strand, counting down.
AGTGATGTGTAAGATTGTTATAAAAATTATACAACTAACCCCTACGGCTTAAAAATATCACAGGAAAGTTCGAGGATATAAAAGGTGGGGTGTATTGAAGCATAATTACGTGTCAATTGTGACATATAAAATGAATTTTCTAAATTTTCTAAATCGTTTTGTCTTCATTGAATCGTATCAAAGAAAAAGAAATTAAATACAGTTTTATAGACAAAATCTAACGGGTCTGGAAATCGAACTCACGACGAAAAGTTATAATACGAATACCGTTACTACTCTGTTCCGTTTAGACAATCGTGACATTTTTTTAATACTAAACCGCGATGCACGATGGTACGATGACGAAAACGCGATTTCGCGACGGCACAATGCTGAAACAACGATGTTACGATGGTGAAAACGCGATAGCACGATGATGAAATCGCGATGGTGCGATGGTACGATGGTGAAATGTCGATGTAATATCGCGTTTTCATCATCGTACCATCGCGTTTTCACCATTGCATCATCGTACCATCGCGTTTTCACCATCCTTTCATCGTATCATCGCATTTTCATCATCGTACCATTGCGTTTTCACCATCGTGTTATCGCGTTATCATCATCGTACCATCGCGTTATCACAACCGTACCATTGCATTTTCACCATCATACTATCGCCTTCCGGTGGCCATGCGTAGTGGTACAGTATATGTGTCTGTAAAATACAAGCTTGATACAATCTTACTGTCACATTGCATTATGTACCTTCTACATCCTAACAAGAATCGGCTGGGTTTGAATAATACCACGTAACTACTACACCCAGCTTTTTATTTACTTTCTTGCACACATGAAATACAAACGACGTGACCTTGAAGATTTTAGTTTTAATGAACTGAGCACTGATAATTTTGTAAAACATTTTGCAAAACAGCAGAATCTAAATGGTAAATTTCGTCTTATAAAATACATTGAGATACATTGATTTCATCTATTGTTGACAAAAATACATGTGTATGGGACTACGCTTACCGGAAGGTGATAGTACGATGGCGAAAACGCGATGGCACGATGGTGAAACTACGATGGTAAGATGATGATAACGCGATGGCACGTTAGTGAAAACGCGACGGTACGATAGTGAAAACACGATGGCACGATGGTACGGTGATGAAAACGCGATGACACGATGGTGCGATGGTGAAAACGTGATGGTACGGTTATGAAAATGCGATGTTACATCGACATTTCACCATCGTACCATCGTTGTTTCAACATCGTGCCATCGCGTTTTCGTCATCGTACCATCGTGCATTGCTGTTTAGTATGAAACAAAAAAGTCACGATTGTCAAAACGGAATACCGTACGTTACCGCTCGGACAATTAGAAATCACTGACTGCATCGTAAAGATACCAAGGGTACTTAATTTCATGTATTGTTTTTTTTTTTTTCATATTTCAAAACGTTATAATATTGTGCGAAAACTAAACTTTTTATTGCATTTTTAATTTCTAAAAACATCTAAACTCGAGGTTGTAGATTCCATCTGGACTGGGTGTTGAGAGCGATTAATCAAAGTTGTAATATTTTAATGACGATTATCGCGTCTGACAAAATTGCAGAGGCTTATTGTACTCAACTTATCATTTTTCGAGTACACCTCATTCAAATGATTTTATTTTCACTTTGAATCTACCGTTTTTTATAATATATAAAACACTGTGTTCCCAATAAATTGTTCTATAATGCACCGAAAACCGCATCAAAAATATAACAAGCGGTTACGGAACTACATACGGAGTAACATTACATATTGAACGCTCTCGTAAACATATTCAATTCAAAATAATTTCTTTAGTCAGGATCAACGTATCATACATTTATTATGTACTCTTTAATTAAACATTTGTTTTGATACTCTATTTTTTCTATTCCTCTCCACAGACCCTTTCGGCGGGGGATACCAATTCATCGAATTTGCTTGTTGTCATTGTGGTCGAACAATTGGCAAAAAAGTACGATCAAACAAAGACATTAATGGAATGACGGTATAAACGTATGTAGTTATTATAATAACCAAATAATTTGACAAAACTAGCGGAGGATGACACCCTTTTTGTAACAGAAAACAATGTAATTCCTATTGCAGTCTCCGAGATTGATAAATTTGGCAAATAATCAGTTTTGAAGTTAAATAAAAGAAACACAGAAGGCCTATGGATAAGAAAACAGAAAAAAAAAACCTGCACAAATATCTATGATACATTTTTTTTTTACAAATAATTCTGTGAAAGCTTTACGAATGTGCTTTAGCAACAAAATAGACCAATGTAATAACCTTAATTGGAATCAAAAAAAAATCTGGAAAGGCAAAATTTCTCTCAAATTGGAGCAAAAGAAATTAAATATTATATGGGAAAATTCTTGTATTGAAATATTTAGCTTAACCAAAGTTCCCACATCAAATGCGACATTTAGAAGCACATACAGATAGCATTTACCAGATTAACGCCAAATTTTTTAAGGTTTCATTTTTTGTTTGGTAGAGACGTGGAGGCCGTGCTGCCAACATCTTCTACTTCCAAAGAACTAGCGCAAACTTTCAGCGATTTCTTCATCGATAAAATTTATGCAATAAGAAATAAAATTAGGTCAGAAACAGACTTACAAACCGGTGTTATCACCGAGGAATTTCGAACACGCAAATAGATAAACTTGTTGAATTCACTCCAGTCTCACCAGATGAAGTGAAAAAAGTTATTTCAAAATCTGCAAGTAAATCGTGTTAGCTATATCCACTTCCAACATGGCTTTTGAAAGAATGCTTAGAAGAACTGCTACCATCTCTCATTAAAATAATCAATTATTTTTTGGAGAAAGCATATGTACCGAAATCCTTCAAAAGTTCGTTGATCAGACCACTCATCAAAAAGTCAGATCTAGATGCAAATGGTCTGAAGAACTACAGACCTGTATCTAATTTACCGTACGTGTCTAAAATACTTGAAAAGGTAGTCGATGCTCGTTTGGAAAGCCACTTGTCTTTGAACAGTCTCCACGAAGAATACCAGTCTGCATACAGAAAATTGCACTCCACTGAGACTGCATTACTGAAGGTTCAAAATGACATTCTTAACTCCCTTGACCAAAATCATGTAACAATGTTAGTGATTCTTGACCTTTCGGCTGCTTTCGATACCATCAACCACACGACACTATTGCATCGCCTCCACGACCACTTTGGTATCGCAGGGAAGCAACTTGAATGGATAACTTCATATCTGAGCGACCGCTACCAAACAGTGACCACAGATAGTGAATTGTCAAAACCAGTGTAAATGGCATACAGTGTCCCACAGAGGTCTGTTCTCGGACCAAAATGTTTCACAATGTACACTAAACCAGTTGGTACAATATGCAAGAAACATGGACTAGATCATCATTTTTACGCCGACGATGGGCAGCTTTATTTATCTTTCATCCCAACTAATCTGGTCTCTCAAAAGGGTGCTTTAAGCTGTGTTGAAAACTGTCTCGTAGAAATCGAATCTTGGATGAACAGCAACATGTTGAAAAAACTGAAGTCATTGTATTTACCTCTCAAAGGAACGAAAGACACGAAGAAACATATTGAATCGGTTGAAAATTGGAGAAGAGAACATTAAACCATCTAAATGTGTCAGGAATCTTGGTGCTTTTCTAGACCCCAAAATGAGCATGGAAAAACATAGTAACTCAGTTTATAGATCAGGGTACGGCCAGCTACCGTAACGTCAAATAGGACACATCAGGAAGTATCTAAATACAGATGCTACAAAATCTCAAGTAAATTCACTCGTCACTTCACGTCTTGATTATTGCAATGCGTTCTTGTATGGTGTTCCGAACCTCTTGGTGAATAGACTTCAAAGTCTTCAGAACACTGCAGCTCGAATAATAACGAGAATATCTGACAATATATGATATATTGTCAGAGAAAGTTGAACTTGATATAACTCGAATACTCAATAGTCTCAAGGTAAAAATAACTGGATATCAGAAATAAACATACGCAATTTCTGAGTAATTAAAATCATTTTATATGTTAGAACATATTTAACCTTCCCTGATATAAAAAGCAAACGATTTACTGAAGTTACTCATAAGGATATACATGGTACTTGTTAGCAAGATAATTGAATCACCGTATATTTATAGGTATTGGAAAACACAATTGGTCATCAAATAAACTGGAATGCATCATATTATTGTTTAAACAACATTGTTTCTGATAATAATATCAAACAGCTAAAATATAAATTGATTCATCGTATTGTTGCTACAAACTTGAATCATTTTACTTGTAGAATAATAGATAGCCCGAACTGCCATCATTGTAACTGCATTGAAGACAGGTGTCATTTCTTCATTAATTGCAGCATTATTTATCAGATTTCTGGAAGATCGTTCATAAAGCACGTAGTAAATGTGGGTTAAATAAAACGGTGAAAAAATATGAATAACATAGTAATTGGTTACAAAATTGATTATAAAGAATACCAGGATATTAATATTTTACTCAGTATAATAACATACTGTATTTACAAGACATATCACTTCAGCGAACGAAGAAAGAAATTTATTAATATGATCGAAATATTGCACACTGATACATTAACTGTGGTTAAATATTTGTCAAGAAATAATAATTATAAGTTATTATTCTTGATAAATTTCTTAAGGCATTAGAATATTATTGCCAGAGAAATTATATGTAAAGCTTATCATTTTGTTTGAAGCATAATAAAACATCTTTTTATTTTACTAATCATACACATTTGAATGTTATATTGTGAACTTTATTTGATGTTTCTTTGTGGACTTTGTTATTAACTATGATGTTTTATGAATAAATTTTAAAAAGAAATAAAATATTTCAAAAATCACAATTTACAATATGTGGATCAAACGCTTCTTTCGTCAATTTGAGCTTAGAATGGCTTCCGATTAGACTAGCCACTAGACCGATAATAAAAGATTTGTCAAATAAATTCAACGTTTGTATTTTCCCTTTGTTTTATGTAATGGTAACACACGCCAGTCTATTATATCAGAGAATTGATTGTAATATTATCATATATATTATCTTGGACATAGAATTTAGATTGGCTGTATTCACAGTTTCGAGAATAAGAATGTAAGAAATAATATATTGAAGTCTAGGAGCTAGTCTAGGAAATATTTAAGACCTGTCCGACTCAAATGAGCTAGTAAAATTGGTAATATTCATTCTTTGAAATAATTTGTTCTACTGACGTGTCATTTATGTAGTAAACGTTTTCGGGCAAAAAGAAACCAAATTCCTTAAACCTACAAATATCTTTGTACCACAAGAACAAAAAGAAAACACAGTATGCTTCATATATTGTATAATATGTTATGAGCACTTGGGAACGATTAGCTTACATTGTTTCTACTTCCTATATATATAATCATATCCATTACATTATTGCATGGGATTGTCCATAGATTTTGCGATAAAAACGATTAACCTGTAATGTATGCATTATTTGACTGCCTATGACTTCTACGCAAGTAATGGTGTTTAGAATATTGTGTTGTTACTTCAAAGTTTCTTTTGCAAATCTGAGCTCAGTCTAGATGGTTTGATTACCGATTTCATCTTCACTGCCTTCCGATATAACAGGAAATATTTTAGACATGTCCGACTTAAAGGAGCTAAGGAAATTGATAATTTTCTTTCTTTCTTTTACACAAACATTGTTCATTCTTGGAAATAATTATTTCAATACTACAAATCATTTTGCCAGATGATTATAAATGCATATAAAATACATTCCTTTAATGTATGGAGATAATATATATGGGCAAAAATACGCAATGTTAAACGTGATGCGATACATGAAAGTTGGATTTAGCTGTAAAAGATGTCGAGTGAATGGGCACTGAAGCAGCTAGGCGTAGATGCCTTTGATTTGGTGCTGAGCAAAAAGGAAAGCCCAGGACAGTCCTTTGAGTATAATGCTCTCATATAGTCATAGTTGTACACTTACGATTGTAATTTTTTGTAAATAATTGAATTTTGCCTCATTAAAAACAAGTTATAATAAGACCGGATTCACAGAGAAAGGCCACAGATAACTATCAACATGTTAGAAAGTAAGGTAGAGAACATTTATGAAAAGTATGGAAAATAGAAGATTTAAACTATGGGAGCATATGGTTGTAAATTTTAAAAGCCCACTTAATTTTTTGTTACCATTGAGGGAAAACACATGTGTCAATATTTGAAAAGTTAAAAATAAATAATAATAGATACGCAACATTTCTTTGAACTTGATTTTCATTTGTTTCTGTACATTATCAAACGTGTGAAATACCAGATTCAGGGCATTAAATGTTAAGGCGAAAGACCGACAGTGCTCAACTAGATCGGCTTTGTATTATATGCAGTGACTGACTTATAACGTATCTCTAATTTTACAGCCTAAGAATTGTACGTTAGCAACGGTGTTTAGAAAAATGTTCCAAAATAACAGTTTACGTTTTTTGAGCTTAAACCAACTCAGTCTCCACTTGCTTCTTATTCATCAGCAAATAATTTAGACGTTGCCTTCTCCAAGGAGCTTGAGAAATTAATTAAACATTCATCTTTTTTACACAAAAAAAACTTTTCTTGGCTATTCTAAGTTATATTGCTTACTATATTGCCAGGATATAAATACATATAAATATACTCATCTCAGTTATTTTGAAAATGAACCCAGGCCAAAATACGCTAAGTTAAACGTGATGTTGCACATGTTTGCAAAATTACATTTAAGGTAGTTCTGTACTTTTGATAAACAGGTAGTGATGGCGTAACGTTATATTTATCCGGAAAATGTTGAATAAAGCCTGGATTCGTCGTACGGAAATGAAAATTATTTAGGAATAAATGACAATCTGTGAGTAAATTTATTAAAATGACACTGTTACTATATTTCCAAGGGGAAAATATTATATTAAAATATATGACACGTTTAAAAATGCAAAATAATGTCTAAAAATTAGTGTGAAGTATTCGGTTCACTGTAATCATGGTCAGATATCTCATGAATAAGCACAAGGACCTATACATTTTATTTCAACGCGTTATAGGTCATATGTTTATTTACAATTGTGAGAAGTTTCATCAAATCTACATTATAGAAAAATTTATATTCGCAAAAATATTATGAAAGTTATGATTTCCCATAGACTCCCATTATGAAAATTTGCGTGAGGTCCACATTTTTCCAATCAGTCTAGCAAACAATCAAGTACATGACCCTACCCTTTTTCTTTGCAAAATTTTCTAGGTATATTCTGAAGTTTTAAAAGATTGGGTTGTGAAATAGTAAACAGAAAGTTCGATCCAAACGTGCAGAACTACCTTAAAGACGATTGCGGCAGATTTGAGTTAAGAAAATGCCCAATGATAGAATATGTTTAAACTTTGAACACAATTCTATCATGTTGAAAGCAGAATTATGAAAAAAATATCGAAAGGTCGTCATGCTTGTTCAGGAGTTATCTGTCCTTGAATATGAAAATTAAAAGAAAAATCTAGATTAAAGGGTAGACGACTCCTACAAAAGATGGGTGACATATGATTATCTTTTACAGTTTTCGAATTTTAACACGAAACTGTGTTCATATACAAAGTTTAAACGAATTCTATTATTGGGACATGTATGTCCCATCTCTCTCTACCAGTTTTCGAACTTTTACACGAAACTGTGTTCATATACAAAGTTTAAACGAACTCTATTATTGGGACATGTTTGCCCCATCTCTCTCTACAAGAAACTGCAGCAAGTGTTTTAACTGTAAAACGTGTCGAAAGACATAGAATTAACCTGACTATATACCTTTGATTTGAAGCTTTTCAAAAAGAAAATCCGAGGTCAGCCTTAGGCGTATATGGCACTCTTAATCATTGCTGTAAATTTACTATTTCAGTCTTCTTGTAAATAATGGAACTCCGCCTTTAAGGTTAAGAAGTAGGCCTTGAGAAACAAAAATCAAACAACACCAAATCATAGAAAGAAAAAGTTCTCTGACATGAAAATTGAACAGCATATAAAACATGTACGTTACTTTACGAAACAAGTGTCATTATCCTAATACAAACATTGACTTCCGGAAAAGGACTGCCTAAAGGAGCTCCACTTCCGGACAGTTAAACGCCTTTACAAACTCACCATTTTCAAAGAACAGTTACACATGTTCGTGTTGATGCATTTGCAATAGCGTGCGAGTGGTAAAATTTCGCATAACAAGGTAGAACATAGTTTTCAGCAATTGTTTATCTTTATTTCTTTACAAATAGTATTCATTTTCAAAGGGAGACAGCTTTTTCCGAATATTTTAAGTACAAGTGGCATTCATTTTCAAAGGGTGATAACTTTTCCCGACTATTTTAAGTACAAATTGCATTCATTTTCAAAGGGAGACAACTTTTTCCGATTATTTTAAATAATCGTCGAGAAAAAGTTGTCTCCCTTTGAAAATGAATGCCATTTATAAAGAAATAAAGATAAACAATTGCTGAAAACTGTGTTCCACCTTATAATACGTTAAGTTTCACCACTAGCACGCTATTGCAAATGCATCAAAACGAACATGTGTAACCGTTCTTTGCAAATGGTGAGTTTTTAAATGCGTTTGACTTTCCGAAAGTGGGACCCCTATAGGCAGTCATTTCCTGGAATTCAATGTTTATATCAGTATACTGACACTTGTTTCGTAAAGAAATCGTCGAGAAAAAATTGTCTCCTTTTAAAAATGAATGTCATTTGTAAAGAAATAAAGATAAATAATTGCTGAAAACTGTGTTCAACCTTATAATAGTATAAGTTTCACCACTCTCACGCTATTGCAAATGCATCAAAACAAATATGTGTAACAGTTCTTTGAAAATGGTGATTTTTTTAAAGGCGTTTAACTCCGGAAGTGGGGCCCCTATAGGCAGTCATTTCCTGGATTTCAATGTTTATATCAGTATACTGACACTTGTTTCGTAAATGTTTTACATGCTGTTCAATTTTCATGTCAAACAATTATTTCTTTCTATGATTTGGTGTTGTTTGATTTTTATTTTTCATGGCCTACTTCTTAACCTTAAGTCAAAGGCACTGACCTCCAGATCGTTCGACAACAACATAGATATCTTGAAATCAATGCTATATTTCTTAAGAATGCTTTGAAACTTAATTACTGACAGACTACGTGAGAATTTGTTCTTTTTACTACTTTTTACGATGAAAATCGAAAGCGTTACAAACCCTTTACTCGAGGTTAACTGCCTCGATTATAAACTTCTATATCAAATGCACATAGAACACTTAATCCTCTATAACTGTCTATATTGGTAACGACAGCGGAAAACTTCTTTATTGCCGCGGTGGCCCGGGTTCGATTACCAACGCGGTCATCTTTTCTTGATTTGACATTTTTGAAATAGTTTAGAAACAAAAAATCAGATTCTAATGTTTATAACATGGCCAATCTTCAGTTTGAAAGAAAGAGAATTTTTCGTCCAAAATCTGGATGTCGGTGCCTTTAAACTGGCGAGGTCACGTCTGTGATGCAGTAGACATTATTTTGGTGGATGATCTTATAGCCATTTTGTGTCTTCGCGTCATCGGTGGCAGTGACAAGAAAACACGAAAGGACAAAAAAAACTACTGATTTGTCACTTCCTCTTTCACTCATGTGCCGAGGCAAAGACATGAGGACACGAACTATTTAAGAAAGAATGACTTAACTTTATCCGCGATCACAGGGATATATTAGGTCAGATATATTACTAGAAATAATATCAAAATATGTAACTCATTCCAGTAGGAAATTTTATTGATAATTTATAATCTTTACGTACTTATGCAATATAGGAAAAGTCCTAAAAAGAAGTTTAAGCCAAATTCTGAAATTTAGTTGGTATTCAATGGCAACTAGCTGCCTTTAGATTTTAATTAAAAAAATGTTGCAAATTCATTTAAAATAAAAATGCATAATAATAATGCATATTTACATAAGAGCAATAATTATTCGAGAATAATTTCATATAAGTAATTATGAATTAAGAGCAAATATTGATATCTTCAAGTATTGCACTCATCTGCAATACTCTTTTGAATACAATTTTGCTTTACAAATTCTCTATGAATGATTTTGTTTCTAATTTCTGTCTTTGAGAAACACATGTTTGGTGTTCAATCCCTTAACATGTTGGACTATACTCTTTCAATTTTGAGTGTGTGTAACGGGACAATTTGTGGAACCAATGCTATGCAGATCATGAACATGACTTCAGCTTCTTAGATGTTCGCCTTCTGTCTGTTTTACTTGAGCCCGTTATGGCTCTGCCTCCAACAAAGGCATTGACTACGCAAGTTTCAGCTTCTTTGGTTTTAATTTACATTCATTATTACACGAAAATGTCTGTGCTTAACACGTTGTGTCTTGTATTACCATTATGTCACTTCGTCTATTCATGTCTTTGAAAAATGACCAATATAGCTACCAGAGAAGCATTGTTCTTTTTATAGTTTTCTGTGTTGCTATATACAATGTTACTGGAACTGTTTATTAACACAAGCAAGAGTCAGTTTGAATGTAGCTAATTATAGATGGATACAGTTCCTCAAAAACGTACGTAGGGGAGACTAAAAGACAAGCTGTCCTCACTATTTCTAGTAACATGGTCCCGGTTGGAGCTATTATGACATATTCTATTGTATTCCGTTAAATCCCTAAAGCACATTTTAGGTGCTGGTAATAAGATATATTTTGATTTTAGCTAAACAATGTTCTTGGTCGGGGATTTAGTGGTAACACGCTTGACTGTCATTCCAGAGATCCGGGGTACGTATCACCATCCAGGTCCTGAAAAAAGATGCTCTTGAGTGTCTCTCACCTACCCAAGAGGCCCGTACCGGTTCTTCGTTGAAAAGACGGCTTTGCGTGTATCGCTGCTAGTCACCTAGCATATTAAAGAAACAGACTTTTCGCAAAGAGCTTGGCTGAGGTAGCCAGACAGGCATGCATCTAAGAGGCTTTACCTAACACTGTCCCACTGTGTCTTTACTAGTAGAGAATGGATTTTGCGCCCTGTGTTGCTGCGTTTGCTATAATGAGCGCATGCATTTGAACGTATGTATCATGAAATGGGCGCTATAAAAATCTGGTATGACAATGTTAATGATAATTCCGTCATTACTGATTTTTGTTTTGATCATATCAATATCTATTTCATATAACGTCTGCTCTAAATAATCCTCCTGAAGAGCTATATTTGAAGGATACTAAATACGATATGACAGTCAGAACGTGCAGTGGCAGTGGAACAAACTGACAGTGATTACTTTTATCAACTTTGGAAAATTAGGGGTATCTGTAGTTTTAGCACAATAAACAAACTCAAACTACCATGTTCTGTTTTCTTTTTCATTGTCTATTCTATGAGGTGGGAGCATCAATATTTAAACCGTTGCAGGGTGTGTTTGCTTGAGCTAGCTGCGTTTGGCCCCTTTTAACGAGTTTGAGATTTAAATTTTAACTTAAAATAATATGATAACAAAAAAAAAACAAATAAGCAATATTACAAGGTAAGAAATAGTATTCTTATTTTATTCGACAGTCACTTAAAATACGCCAAAGATGTAACACGCCATCTCTACCAGATGTTTTTAAGTGTTATAAACAATACTTGAACATGTGCACGTTATGTATGTACTCGTACGTGTAGGATAGTTATACAGATAAAGAATACGATTCTAGTTAAATGACTGAAATATTGTATCTCAGCGCTTCTTTTGACCAAAAATAAAGGTTTCTTGATTTTCTGTCAGAAATGTGTATGGTTTTATTTATTTAGAATGCCTGTGTTTTTACTTTAGATCTCCCGACGCTGTTTGATAAAGATGGTCAAAATGATAAGCTTAGAAACTCTTGCTGTTATTCATAAAATATATTTCGTTTATTTGTTTGTTTGATTGTTTTACAGCAAACAGTGATGCTTTTGGCATACCAGAATTAGGCCAATAGAACATGGTCCCAAATAATTGCCAGGGGCCTCCATGGCCAAATAATTTAAGTCGCTGCCTTCAAATAGCTAGTCCTTCACCGATGTAGGTTCGAGCCTCCCTCGGGATGTCGAATTCTTCATGTGAGGAAACCATCAAGTTGGCTTACTTAAGACCGACGCTTCTACTCAGGTGCCCACTTGTGATGAAATTATGCAAGGAGGGGCTAATTGGGTTTCCCTCCACCATCAATGTTGGAAAGTCGCTATAGTTGTGTCGATGCGACGTTAAACCCAATAAAAACAATTAGCACTGTATTACATAATAGACATAACTTCAGAGTTCCAGATGCAGTATCTTTAAAATTTGCCATGATATTCTGAGGTCCCCGAAAAGTAAAATTACCAGCCTATATTGCAAAGCTCTCTTGTCAGCGGTTATTAAAGGCTTGATGTCGCTCTGTAAATGTCTCCTTGAGCACATGAGGACACAAACCCACAACAAATTGATATGATGTTGTACTTTCGTCTCCTCGTGTCTTTGCCCAGAGCACACGAAAAAACAAGTCACCAATATGTCGTCCTTTCCTGTCCCCCTGGCACACGAAGCTCAAGTCACCAGTTTGTTGTGCTTTAGTGTCCCGAGTACACGCAGAACAAGTCATAATTTTGTTGTCCTTTCGTCTCCTTGTGTCTCTGTCCCGTACTCAAGAGGAATAAGTCACCAGTTCGACGCTCTTTCGTCTCCTCTTGTTTTGAACCCAGAAACACGAAAACCAAGTCACCAGTTTGTCGTACTTTTGTCTTCTCATATCTTTGCCTCGTGTCATTTCCCCGAGCGCACGGAGTCGCGAACATACGACAAAATCGCCATTTGTTGTCCTTTCATGTCCTTTTCGTTCTTATACACAAATCAGCACACCTAACAAAATGCGTTCTTTATTTTAAACTATTGTAAATGGGTAAATAAATTAACTAATTCTACAGAAAAAGGATGTTATCAACGTATGCATTTCTCTCTAAGAATATTACTATCTTATGTGACATCTTGTTTTATATTCCAAATATTAGCAGCTACGTACCCACAAAGGTGGTGAATATTTGAAGTCGTGTGCATTTGTGATTTTATAAAGGTTTCTGTCTTTACCTTTCATTTTAGTAAACCAAAACGTATACAGTGTACATACTCTCCCATTATATAGATTAAAATATAATGCTTTTCAGCGTTTCAACATAAATAGAAGAAGGAAAAAAAATGAAAATAGATATTTACTGAAAAAAAATCAAAGAAGGTTTCGGTTTCGTTAAGGTTAAGGTTTCGAAGTAGGCCTTGAGAAACAAAAATCAAACAACACCAAATCATAGAAAAAAAAGAGTTGTTTGACATGAAAATTGAACAGCATGTAAAACATGTATATTACTTTACGGAACAAGTGTCAGATTACTGATATTCAGCAATTGTTTATCTTTATTTCTTTACAAATGGTATTTATTTTCAAAGGGAGACAACTTTTTCCGATTATTTTAAGTAATTGTCGAGAAAAAGTTGTCTGGAAAGCGAGGACAAGACGTTTTATACTAAAAACCGATAGCGCAACGTTTTGCTAAATTAATAATATTTCGCGTTCATTATGTCGAATTTTATCAAAATAACACGACAAACAAGCAGTTCTTTTATTATTCTGTGATGTCTTCGTGCCTTCGTGTTCTCGCCCCTATATCGAAAATGTAGAATTGTGGCATACTTACTTAAATGTAGTATGTTTATTTGGTGCAGTGCCATTTTCGTATTTTCGTCATGTGAAACGCTATTTGAATAAAGATTTTTACATTTCCGAACAAATGATCCTGATTCAAAGCAAAAAAAAAAAAAAAAAAAAAAAATAACATTCAAAGTTCGTTTTTAAACTTAATTCAAGTAGACACGTTATGAAAGTATTAAAAACAAGAACATATTATTTTACATGACTGATTTAGCAGAAACACGCTTGCTATATATACTAGTACTCAAATTGCATCTACTTCCAACGTGCATCCATTTCTTATACTTTGTAATTCGATAAAACGCTCAACTACGTTCACATTCGTACTTTTATACAACATTCATTTACATTTTAATTATACACTTCGCGCGTTAAAAGCTATGCGAAGTCTATTTTTTGATTCAAAAGAAAAACCATTGGTGTAAAACGTGAAGCTATACTTGAGCGAGTATTGCCGATAGACAAACTGTAAATATTTGAAACTTGACAAATCTATACTGTTATTTTTTAAGTATCTTGTTGACACTTAAAAAGGTGGTAACAAGACATTCGGTACATATACAATTGCGCCATGTTGTCACTGGCTTCAGCTCAAGAGATTAAAAATAACGTTATTGAAAGTCAATGTTTTGGAGAGTTAATCCTCAAAAGAAACAAAGAAATCTCCACCTATGTAAATTACATTGTACTAATGAACATAAAACATAAGTTCTATTTAACCGAACATTTAAACTTTAGTTTTCATTGTTTTAATTGATTTCTTTAACTTAAGTTATACGAAACATGGAGTACAGTAGAACTCTCAACTATACAGGAATATGGATAATTTATGTATTCATCAATCTGAAGCATTTAATTCAGGCTTATATCCAATATTTGTTAAGAAAAGAGACAAGAGTGGAGCGAAATGGTAAGATTATTAAGCACCCACATACAAAACCTTGGTAAAGAGGCAAGAAGAATGTTGATTTTCTTCAAAACGTCAAATAGTTTTGTTTTCTGCATTCTGCACAATATTTGGTTTAGTAATTTATAAGAATATCTTGCAAAATTCTTTCGTCAATAAGTCACTGGTCACTTTCACAGCGCACGTATTTTATGATTTTTGAGAGAGAAAAACACTGCTTGAAAGTGTGAAAGTGTCACTTTATTACACACATTCTAAAATGCACGAGATTGGTGCACAGCAATGACACAAAATAAAGGCCTTAATGAAATAAATCACAACTTAAAAATCGATATGTGGGAGAACAGACTGTTTGATTTAATTCTTACAAAAATGTATCGAAATAAACTGATAAATAGCAACATTTTGGCATGATAAAAAATCCACGTCCTATTTACAAGAACAAATAAAATAAGTAACGAAAAATATTTATATTTGAATAAAATTGGTTTCGAAACAAAATTTGTCGATATGATAAAAGCGACGACAATTTGAGTATTTGTTTAATTATCAAATCTAAGATTGAAAGCTATGGGGGAGTAGGGTTTAAAATGTGAAAAGTCGGCTAAAACGTGTTGATACCACTGGTAAAAAATAAAATGATACAATATGGAAAGTTGAAAAACAATAACGTATAATTATCATGACAATTTCAATTGCTTCTACGTTAAAAGATGAGTAAAACACTGGTTTCAGGACCGCAAATTACGAAAATTGCATTGCCTATTAAGATTTTTCTCGTTTTTTGTTGTTGTTTTTATTCTCTATTTTTTGGGGGAGGGGGTGGGGGTTAGCATCATATGGCGACTTTCCAACTTAGATGGTGGAGGAAGACCCCAGGTGCTCCTCCGTGCATTATTTCAACATGAGCGGGCACTTGGGTAGAACAACCGAACTTCCGTTAGCCAGCTGCATGGCTTCCTCACATTCAGAATTCAACGTCCCGAGTGAAACTCGAATCCACATCGATGAGGGGAAAGTAATTTTAAGTCAGCGACCTTAACCATTCGGTCATGGAGGTCTCCCGAATTGTCTCGTATCATGTGTAAGTGACCAACCTGTTACGTAATTTGACAGCCTGAGACTTCGACGTTAGCAATGGTGTTTAAATCACTTATCAAATGCAAATTTTCACTTTTGTACAATAAAACAATAATAAGTCTTGAAAAAGGTAAGAAATTACTAGAAAAAAAGGAATATAAGAAAAAATGGATCCAAGTGGGGCTTGAACCTATGTCCCTGAAAAACCTAAGTCAGAGTAGGTTTATTGTAGGAATTGAATACTCTTCAAAAGGGCGAACACTATTACATGTGTCATACCTTAAGACGAAAATGACTAGTAAAACCTATCTCTTATTATGTGCACGCGACTGACCTATCACTATTTTCTAAATACAAGATACAAGACAATAAAGCATCGGTTTTGGAAAACTAATTTTAGATTGGTAAAATGTAATATAACAAAACCCATTAGAAAGACAAATCAACAAAGCAATATTGTTTTAATTATAGACATGCTCAAAGCGTGAACAATAATCTATTGTTCAAGAGTAAGACAATCTCTCTATCTCTAATATAAAATCACTTGTCTTTTGATACACGAATGACTCCTTTATTATCCTGCAACGTTTTATTTAAAACTATCGTATCGTGTGGTCACATACACTAACTAAAATACATGTACTTATGAAAAGCGAACGAAAATCTAAAATTAGTGCGTACATTAAAGTACGATGTTCTTTAGAAATTCCTGCAAGGCAGATTCTCAGTGAATTCCAGCTTTCTTATGGGAAGAGAAAACTGTTTACAGGTGGCTTCGTAATTTTAAAAAAGGTCAGGTTGTTCTTAAAGGCAGGGCTAGCCCTGGCATGTGCAAACAGCAGTGACGTTTAAGAACATGTCTTATTAATGAAGACACCATGTACATGGTGTCCGAGATAGCGTCATTTCTTGGCATGTCAACCGGGAGAACTCCTGATTTACTCAGCAAGCACTTAAGACTTGGGTTTAATAATGGTTTGCGCCGCCCGATGGGTGCTCATATATTTATCGAGGAGTAAAAGGCAAACAGGGTCACGTGTGCTAAAGAAACGTTGAAAACGTTCTCATATTTAGAGGATCGCGCAATGTCACAGCTCCTACCAAGATCTTAGGCCTGGTACTTTTGTGAGCCACTGAGTCGCGTTGACAACAGACAGTGGCTGCGAAAGTTGGCCGTAAATCAGCAGTTGCAGAAAAAAAAACTAGAAGTGTCAAAAAGACTTTGTATTTCATTTTCTTAAACTCAAGGGATACTATTGTACAAATTAAAAGTCAGTCACTGAGATGTTTTATAGAGACAAAATTGCGACTGGTCTTCGCGGTTTCCAGTTGATCTATGACAACGTTGCGGCTCAGAAAAGAGCCATTGTTCAAAAGTTTCTGGAAGATAAAAAAGTGGTACAAATCAATCATCCTGCTTAAAAAATCAACAGATCTAAGTCTACGTGACTTTTCTTCTTTCCAAGGTTGAAAAAGATGCTGGTGTCTGGCGCAAATATTTATCGAATAAAGCCTTTATTGAGGGGCATTTTTAAAAAAATCTACTTTAAACCATACCAAGGAGTGGAGGTCAAGGGCGATTACTTTGAATGGATAAACTAAATTCGAAGTCTGTACAGTGACTGTTTACCATATTCAATCACGATTGTCATCATTTTTAATGTCCTTCGTATTCATTACCTAACCTGAACTTTCTTTAGTGTGATCTGTTAGTATATTAGGTGGATGATCCATCGTCCTGCGTCAGAATGTTTACTTATTAATAAACATTTTCTTCTGAAACGATTGTTCAGAATTAAACCAAAAGAAAGAAAACAATATCTAAACAACTTTTTCATTAACGTCTGGACGGATCTTTACCCAACGTTTCATTCTAAAGGCTTGTAAGATCATCCAATATGTCAACATGATACGAGGCCACCAAAGCTAGAAATAGAAACAAAATATAGACAATTCCTTTCATGAACCAGATGATAGATCTTCAAAAAACTTGGTCTATCTGTACTAATCTTGAGCTGTCCATTCTTAAAGGTTTTGCTAAAAATAGCAAAAACATATTTAAACAACTTGCTCTCATAAACTACACGATGGAACTTCACAAAACTTTAGCCTGTTGCATCCTTGGGTTTCACGGCCTCGGTTAGTGGGACACTAGAGTTAAATGTAAAATAACGTTTCAACGACTTCCTCTCATGAACCGATGAATCTCCGTCAAACACGGCCGGAAGCATTTCTGTATGGTCAATCACACTTTTGTTCAAGTGACTCAGCTATAAAGAGAGAAACTTTTAAACGTTTTCTTCACATGAACCACTTGATGGACTTTCCCCAAACTTTTGGTCTGTAGCATCCGTGTACGGTCCGTTCAATGGCCACAGTGTTAAAAATAGGGAAAAATCATTTTAACGACCTATTTTAATAACCAGATGGTGGACCTTCGCCTGCCTGAGCAAAAGAAAGGAAAACCTTTAAATCACTTCTAAGAAATATTAATAGATCTTCACTAAGCTTGGTTTGAATCATTATTGATTGGTCCTCCGTTAAGTTTATTCAAGTTTTTCTACTTGACTCCTTTTTAGAGATGCCAGGGCTAAAAGAAATAAAATAAAAAACTTAAGACGACTTGTTTCATGACTTAATGGACCATCACAAAATTTATTCCATATCATTTTTTGCATGCACCTCGCTCTATTTGTTTAGCTTTAAACAACTTCTTCTCATGAAACGCTCGAAAAAACTTCGATAAACGTGGTATGTATCATTACGGCATTTACCTTCTTCAATTTAATCTTTTCCGTTTGACTGCAGGTAGGGGCTGCTAGAGCTGAATAGTTTTTAAATAACTTTACTCATGGATTTATTGAACCAGATTTGCTCTTTAGCACTTTTGATTAGATCTTTATCAAGTTTGCTGTAAAGGTTACGCATTTAGGGCCATCACAGTAAAACTAGACAAAGCTCTGAATAGCTTTTAATTATCTGCTTTATGTTGTTCAGCAAACCCAGTCAGAGGCAAGGGCAAAAGATCAAGGTCCTTCGCAGGTGAACTACTTAGGCCGATTTGGGTCTATTGTTTTTTATATTTGTTTTCCAAAATAATATGAGAACCACAAATGTAATGCAAGCAGTAAGCATTAAATACGTAGGAACAAATACAACATTACTGTTACAGCCACCGAAAGTAGCGGAATTATTAAGGCTAAACATAGCAGCTGTATCATTGTTTCTACTGCTGGCGTTGACAATATGTCAACTACTTGTTTTACCTGTAACTGCTTTTCAACCGCAGAATATCTCAAATTTACGGACGAATAAATGTTGCGAATTATCGGAATTTATCCTATGTCAAAGTGTATATTCAAATGGCTGTAACTCCTGTATGCGGCAGTATGTTACTATTCGTATATATTGAGAAGAAATATTCGACATCTTGTTTCATACATAAGATATACCCTTAACGAATTTTTAACGCATCCCTTACCCTTCCCTTTGATATTTTGGGATTATACGTCATAGTTCAAATTTATGTACATGTGGCTAGAAAATATATTGTTGATAACCTACAGTTCAATCTCGACATCTCGAAATTTTAGATATCTTGTGGAACTTTAAAAGTCCGAACAACATTCCTTTAAATAATGTAATTTTAACATTTTAAAATCAAATTCGATATACTGCGTCTTGTGTCGAAGTAACTTTAAAGCCACATTCAGTCGAATTCCAATGCGTTTAGTCTCATTGTATTGAAGTAAAAAAGAATTGTTGGTTGCATATAGTGTTGATGCGTAATCATTAAAATAAGTGGAAGATATCAAAATTAATTAGTACACCCTGATATGACAGATACGGGAACGGTGTCCGGCATTTATTCTAACAGCGTTGTCGTCCAATCTTAGCGATAATCTAATTCCTATAATGGTTCCCATTAAAATGGTTTCCCATTATTGGATCAGGTAACCACCAAGCGTAATAGCCAAAATTGTGAACAACAGACTGCGTCGTAAGATAATATTTGAACCAAACTGATTTCTTAATCAAAATATATACCAGTCGAGCACCTGAATAGCTCGGCCAATCGGATAGTGTCCTAGATTTTACCAACCAATGAAATTGTGTCCTTGTTTCCAAGGTAAACAAAGAATGACATATCAACAACAACAACATAAAAACCTTTTGCCCCGATTTATTCTGAAAAATTTGAATTTCTATGACGAAAGTACTTCATTTCGTTGTATTTTATACATGCTCATCAGAGAAAACAAGAACTTATACCTCAAGTAATAATGTCTTTGTTGAACAAATGAAGAAAAGCTGTCATTGACACATATTGACTCTGGAATTTTGCCCAATAAGATATACTAGATATTTACAAGTCTTATGTTTTCAAAATTAGTTCAGAGATAAATGTGCAAAGTCCAAGCTTGTCAGGTTGTTCATGCATAACACAGTTTTCCAACATTTAAAATCATCACAAATTATATTTGTCAAAATGTGATAAAACCCTTACCTACTTTCATTTACACCTGCAATAAATCCTCTCCCCAGTATCCTTCAAAACAAAAGCAGAGACTTGCAGTTATAACTTGTGTCCAATACTGAATGACCATTCACTTGAAAATGTATATTTTGCATAAAATTCCAATTAAATGTATTATTAAATCACTCATTAGTCAATGTTTGCCTTGATCTCGGTGCTTCCGAGGGATCTACTTTCCAGATTTTATTTACTTTACATCAGCGGGTGTTAAGTGCTGTGTGGCGGCCGTAAAAATCCGCCCCGACTTCCTCTCAGTGTTGTTATATTTTTTGGTCCTTCGGGATCATTGATTTTAACTCATTTAGATTTGGAGATTGAATACTGCTTAAGCCGGTGCTAGGGGGCGTGGGCAGTGTTGCATTTTCCATTACTGCTCATGAACAGACTCAATCAAACCGAGTCTGCAATTTTCACTGTTTGCCTTGTTATCGGTGCTTCAGATTCTTCCAGATTTTATTATAATCAAATACACCCATAGCTTACATTAATGTGTACCATGCATCTTCACTACAGGAATATGCATGTGGCACGAAGGCTGAAGACTGATATTTTTCAATGGAATGTGAAGTTTATCATAATGTGATAGCTGTTATCAGGGTCACATCCAGAATTTTGCTTTATGAGGTTGCAAAGTTTCTTGAGCATCCCAGGCATATGGCCACTTGGAAAATTGTGCAAGCATACCTGAAATTGTGCAACCTGACTTATATTTGACACAGTTTGAGTATTATGTTTTTTACAAAATGTCATAAGTAAATTTTTTCTAGATCTATATAAGCAATTTGACTAATGTGATGGCTTTTTATTTTGACAGTCAGCAATAATAAAGAGTAATGTAAGTAAAAGTATGTGAGTGATTCAGTGAAGCAAGCTGAACTTTTGTCTAAAATAACTGGTGTATTAATTTTAGGTTGTCAAAATTCAATGCTTGTTGGATTTTTGGCCCCCATCATATCAGCCCTTGATTCCCCCAGTAAACATCACAGTGAAATGTGTACTTACTGCACAGCTATAACTCCTGCATAATTTTTGCAGTCTTGCATATCACTTCAAAATGTTTTTTTTCTTTTATTATCTTTTTATTCGTTCAATAATTATGACTTGGCCATATTTAAAAGATTTAATAAAACTGTCCCTAGACAGAATGTAAGTCAAGATGTCAAAGTAAAAAATATATTTATATTTACAGTTATTTTCATTTCAATTTGTTTAGCTATAGTACATCTATATATACTTTTAAACTACCTATCACAAGTATTGGTAGTTGTAAATTTTAAAGAATTTTTTTAAAGCTAAAGAAAAGCAACACTAAATTAATTAAGGTACAAAATGCAATAAGGACAGTCACATTTCATTTAATTGTTATAAAAAGATGTATTGAGACAACAATCAATTTACTTTTTGGTGATTAATATGTAAGCATGATCATGAATTTATCATGTACAAGTATAACATACTTTCATATTGTCCTTATTGTACCAACAAATTATTAATTTTGTTGGAAAATTAGAGATAAACTGTTTATGATTTATGGTTATAAATATTATTCTCAAGGTGTATACCAAAACAAAATTGTACATAAAATATACAATTAGGATTAATGATAAAAATCCACAACATTTTGTATATTGGAAGTCCAAATAAATAGTTATCATATACAGAGGCTTAGACCTCATATACGTTTTTTTTTTACTTTTTACTTCTTGTGAATTTTGGAGTATAATTTCAAGTGAGGCACTTTTAAATACAATAGCTCTTGAAAAATGTTTCATCAAAATTAACTATTAATATCTGTATGAGATTATTCTGACGAGTATACTTAATACTTTTATGCAGTCCTCGGTTTCCTCAGTTACCATCTTCAAAAATTACTTTGCCAGCAATGCATATAAATTAAAGAATTTGATGTATTGGTAAAAAATAAAAATTATTAAGATATTAGTGTGTTTGCAGTGCTCTGTTGTAGATGGTTTTCCCCATTCTGCCAGCACAGCCATGACAAAAATGCAGACAAAGAAAATGAAGCTGTTACTATTAGACCTTTCTAACGTAAACGTAAATCGGAAACGGAATACTGAATTCGTAAATATTATTTTCAAATAATGGTCTAAGGGAGATACTATTGCATTACTATTGGATGAAATTGTCTCCCCTAGACCACAAATTAGCCTAAAATTTTACGAATTCAGTATTCCGTTTCGTAATTACGTTTACGTTAGAAAGGTCTATTAAGGCTAATAATGAATTAATTATAACAGTCTACAGAAATAAATAAATACTACTTTTCATGCATGCCAGGGCTTCTTGCTAGGATTTGAACTTTGAATTCTTACTGAAGTAAGCGTGTTTCCTTACACTACAAGAAGTAATCACCATAGCAACACAGATTTTAAGCAACTTAACACTTTTATTCATTCATATATACAAGTGCAATTAGTGACTTAGTTCACATATCGGTATTACCAGAAGATAACCGAAAAAATGTATAAACAAATGGCGATCTATGTTATATATGTGACGGTGATACTTGTAAATATTTCAACGAAACAAAATTTAATACATCATAGACTGTTGTGATATGTGATGATAAAGTAACAACACTTGATAGCACGTACATGTACAACTAAAAGAAATAGCAAAATGAAAGTGAATTTTGTTGTTGTTGTTGAATCTAGAAATGTCAAAAATAAAAATATGTATGATATTTATAAACAAACGGTTGTGGTAAACGGATCCCTTGACCCAAAGTCTTCAGGTCTGTGTTGATGTTATAATTTACTGGTTATTGCTATAAGGAAAATCTTAAGTAAGTTATCATCATCTGCCGCTTTCCATTCACCATCAAAATTTGTGCACTTGTATGAAAAAGAAATATACATGAGGCGTTAGACTTGAACTTAATTGTGTCGTGGAATGTTATTGTGGGGCTTATGGACGTTGACGTCGTTATCGAGAAAATTCGAGATTTGTTTACGTCTTTTATTGGGGGGGGGGGGGGGGGTAAGCAATTCGACGTGTAAGCTTATAAAAACAATAATTGTAAACTGTCAAAAAATTATTTGTCAATACTTTGAAATAATGTGAGACTTACAAAAATCTCCAACGACTTTCATTTCTTGGTTTGCAACCGGTGACAATTGAATTTTCACAAAATATTGATTATTCTGATGCAACTTAAAAACGTAAAAACAGTGCCAAAATCAGAACTCAGAAATCTGACAGTTGATTACACAGTATTATATTCGACCAAAAATTCTCTAAAAATGTTCGTCGAAAAAATCTCCTGGATTTTCATCAAATATCCTGGATTTTCAACTGAAATATCCTGGACAAGTGTCCACGGAACTTGACATGTATGTACTCAGGTTATTATTTACATCAGTTGTAAATTTCTTACATCTTATATTAACTTCTCTCAATGTTCACTTTCCGGATTTCTGAGCATGTACTTGTGTTGTGAATGTCGTGGTCAAATTTCACGAGTGTAGGGATATGACACTCTACCCACACGAAATGTTAGTAGTTGCTTATTAAAATATAAACTTCTAATCTTAAAAATTACTCTACAACTACAAGTGACATGGTGCAATGTCAGTTTTTAATTACTGAATATACACAGTATTATGAAATCGGCTTATAAATTAAAAAAAAATATTTTGTCATGTTTCAGGCAGTCCACCATGCACTCTTGATGTTGAATACCATTATCCCTAGGATTTTGCTAAGCAGGTGCATTATCCACATCATTTACAACAAGTTGGACCAACTTATTTCCGTACCCAAAGGAAGCGCAATGTGTTTGGTGTATGTGCAGAAGGATCAGGTATAAGAATATTAAAATCTGACAGTTTTCATGCTTCAGTACTGCATTAAACTCTTAGCATAGTAGCGGTGCTTATGTCTGATTCTGCCACCAAAGCAAATTTATATCAGGCTGCACATCTGTGCAGTCTGATCATAATCTGCACTGTAACTGGGTCAGTAAATTATCAATGAATAATGACGAGTGCCCTGCATGCTGTCAATCTTTGCAGTCAGTGTACATCAAGATGAGCATGCATATCCAAGCAGTCTGGTCTCCACAGTGTTTACTATTCAGTCATTAAATTATGATCTCCCCTTTGAATAAACTATAAACAGCATTGTCCAAATTGAATTACGTTTTAAAAAGTTGGCATTTTAATGGTAATATGTATTATAAACATGTATTATGTAAATATCATTTTTTTTGTACTTTTTGTGTTTTTGCAGGCAAACAGACTTTTATTTTATTGATGAAAGTCAGTGCACTGGGAAAGGAGTGGAAGGTGTGGTGTCTAGGGCTCATCATTATTTGCAGTTCTATGGCATGGGAGAAAAGCATGCACAGGTTGTATAATACTGAAACAAAATATGTTATACCTTAATATATTTCATTTTTGGCCTGAATCTGAGTATTATAAAGAAGCAACACCTGTTGGTAAATGGCACACTATAGAGAGAACAAAAGGTGCAAATATCTGCAGGTTGACTATGGTTTATGACATGGTTTTAAAATCACCAGCAATATAATTGCAAAAATGCAAGCATTAGATTTTTAAGTGCTTTATCTTTTTTTTCCTTTTTTTTTTAATGATAAAAATCACATATTCACTGACTCAAGACTAGTTATATTCTGTTATAAGTACAAAAGAAAAGATAAACACACTTTTACTCCTTTGTGAAAATGTGTCCACTTGTGATACTTTATGATAAGTAAAACATACATCACATTAAAAATGAGTATCTTAACAATTGTTATGCATTTGATTTAATTTGTTGATTGTTATTTTTATTATTTTTATTAGATACATTTCCATAATGTAGCTAGGCAGAACAAAAATAACTATGTCATTTGGTATGCAGTTATAGAGCACTTTAATAGGTAAGATTTCTTAGGCTAAAATAAACAATGTTCTATTTAATATGCCCATGATTGATAAAAAATAACTAAATGTATTGCAAGCATGTAAGAAGCATTTTTAGTATGTCTTCTAAAAAGGAGTAAAATGATAATGTGCTGAGGCAATGTATCTGCTTCCAGCATTCATAAATACTGTGCAAAAATAAATTGAGTAGTACCTAGTGCAGACTTATGATAAGCCTGCTCAGATGTGCAGGGTGATTATGGTTAAATAGTTCACATGAGCAGTACTAAGTGGCCTCAGAAAGGTCTTGCCATTATTCTGATGTTATCAAACCCAAGAACATTTCATATGTATTTCAAGCTGAAACAGTTGGATGAATGCATGTAGATCACTAATACTAAGTTTTAAGATTATATCTTTCTGTAATTAGTATTAAGCTATTATTTGAGCTACATCAGGAGAAAACCAACATTGTGCCTTTGTGACCGGATGAAAATGACATGATTATACAGTGCTAGCCCTAGCCATTATATCTGACTGTTATCTAAAGATAAATATCATATGAGCTGCATCATGAGAAAACCAACACTTGCATTAACAACCAGTATGGATGCAGATACATCTCAATCCATAATGGTCACAAAATCATAATGATGGTTTTCTCATGACTACATGAGACTGTTGCAATGAGTATTTTGGTGACAGGGCACAGGAAAATTCAACCCAGATTAGCATTTTTTGATGTATGGAAAGTAAAGTGGAGAGATTCTGATGCATAAACTATGACCCAAATGGCTGACACTGTGAGACAGTCATCAAAAGGGGGTCACAATGTTCCACAAGTAGTTGATAATCCTGAAACACCTGTTGTTTTTTACAGCTTGAGGCAATTTCTTGAACAGTATTTTAAACCAGTTAAACAGTTGTCTAAATACCAATATTTCTTTGTCAGTTCAGTTGAACCGGGTGTTGTATGTTACAAAGACTATTCTAATCCTGAAGAAGTTAAAGTAACTATACTGAAGCAAGTGCCCGATAAAAATACTATGCTTGTAGTAAAAGCTTTTTCAGGTTTGAATGCGGCCCGTCGTATTTGTCTTAAAATTTTTGAGATTACTTCTTAACACACTGTTTTGATTTTCTATCCATATTATTCAGTTTTTCTTTCAAGTCCGTTTATTTTGCAGATGTCGAGCATAGAATGATATACTAATAATGCTATGGAAATGGTGAAAATATTTTATAGTTGCTAGGCAACAGAAATAGGTTGTAAATTTTTTGTGGATATTGTTTTGCTTGAATTCTTGTTATATTCTGAACACACAGTTATATGAAAATACTATGTTGTTAAGGGTTTTTAAAAAGATGATTAAACCATCATAACTGTGATTCAAAGTCACTGTGAAATTCCGTTTGCAAATGCAATTTTACGCATTTTTTTTTTTTTTTTTTTTTTTTGGTTAATGAAAAGTTATTTTGCCATCTTATTTTAGATAGAAATCTTCAAGTCTGCTTCCTGAAACATTGTTTAGATTTTGGATGAAGATTATTTCATATTACAAAACATTTTTATCATCATTCAAGGGTAGACAGCTATATAACAACCAGAAGAGATGACATATTCACTGGTTGCTAGGCAACAGGAAGAATCATTAAAGTTATAGACATTTGTTAATGATAGTTCTTTGGTTGATAGGTCTTTGCTTCAATGCATATTTTATAACCAGTTTTTAACAGCACACCTTCATTTTAAATTAATGTCAATATGCTAGCAATACTCTGTTGGGAATTGAAACTGAAGTAAAATTTTGAAAATGGACTTTCCTGTCAGATGTCTGTATATCTTCAAAAGTTTTCAATAGAATGACTTGAATTTTTCAAGACTGTCTGTTTATAAGTTTCGTTTACATTTTCATTTGATCTTTAAATGAATGCAAATGTTTAAGTCAACTTATAAGTCTTACAACCTAAAGAAAACATGGAAATTGTGAAAAATTTCATTGTTGCTAAGCAACAGAAATATTGAGGTCGCTGTTTTATAATTATATTTGTGCTTTATTATCATAGTTTTATTTCATATAGACATATTTGCAAAGAAAGCACACTGTTAAGGGCTTGTAAAACACTGAAGATTAATATTACTAGGTGCAGGAAATTTTGTAAAAAGAGCCTGTTTGCAGATGAAATATTCTGCACATTGTCTATGTATTAAAATATTTTTTTCTTCAAAACCACTTTATATATTGCCCGGAAAATTTCATGACTGTTTAGATAGAGAATGTTATTACCCATTTTGAAATAAAATGTCATTTGTGACATAATTACACTTAAATTATTTAATGTATAGCTTAAAAGTAAGAAAAATGGAATTTTTTCTGGTTGCTAGGCAACCGAAATGAAAACTTCTGTCTACTGCACTCCGCTTTTTGTCTCAAAACGTTGTTTTGATATTAAATAAAGAAACTGAACACAGTAAATTGCTTCTGTATTTTATTTTCTATTTACAAAACTCTATTTCATATACTTACCTGAATGCAAGAAAAATGCCTCCAAATCAGCGCAGATTGGAACATATCTAAAATGGTTGTCAACATAAAATTCAATGTAACTTCACCAATTTTTGAGATTTGACCCTTAAATTTTCAGGAATTTCTTATGAGATGTCATAGAATTCAGAAATAAAGGAAAGTTACAAAATATTTTTTTGGTCCATAAGTCCCATTTTTACATTCCATGACACAAATGATGAATGAAATGATTAAATCAATTATTTCGGGAAGAAACAAGAACGAATTGACTGGGGACGATTCGGCAGTTAGCCATCGTTTATGCATACTTTTAAGACCTTCGTCCACTTAACATAAAACAAGCAAAAAATGAAAAACAGTAAATTTGTAACCATTGAAATGAAATGGGATTTGTAACGTGTTTGATTTGAAAACAAACATAAATTTCCAAAGAAAATGCAAACTCGGTAGCCTGTCTCGCAGCCGCCATATTTGTTTACATCCCCTCAGCCAATCAGACCACAGATTCGTTGCTGGATCAGTCTATCTAATACGTATTCCGCCGTTGAGGAAATTTAATCGATATCGAACATATATTTATTCATAATATTTTATATAAACGCAGAAAACTTCACTAAATATTGGTGAAAAACAGTTCCGTAAGTATTTTATTTTGTTACAGTAACTGTTTCTCCATATAGTGAGAAGAATTAATTGCAAAATACATTGGAAAGCTTGCATGAGCGAATCTGTTTGAAATTACTGATTGTGTTATAATCTGACAATGTGCCAGATATTAATTTATAACTAGGTTTATATTTAGAGGGGAATTCCGAATGAATAAATAAATGAATAAAGTACTCTGAAAATGTATAAATGTCTATGTCATGTTTTCATATACATGAATATGTGATTTTGCTGCAAAAATTATTTGTACTAAGTATTGTTTTGTGTCGAATTCTGCTTATTTCAGATGTACGCTCGTTTGAAAATTCTAGACAATAAATGTACTGTTGAATTTTACAAATTTGTTTGAGGTTGTTAAAGGTAACACAATTATCACCAGTTTTTTGAATTTATAATAACTAATATATTGTTCTACATGTAAAGGAATTCTCAATAATGGGATGGGGAAGGCATTTGAGGTTTCATCAAGCATGTCTATACTTGTTGTATTGTATATATGATAAAATATCATTTTACAGCTCCATAAATCTAGTTACGAGGCTGGTATAAAGTAGGGCCTATTTAAGTGAATATGGTCTATATTTTCATACAAAGGCATAAATATAAAATATGAAACATGATCTTTTTCGGAAAGAAAACAATATATTAATGAACAAATTTTCATTAAAATTTTGCTGTTTAGTATATATTTGAAGGTTAAAAACACTATCTGCTCTGTCATTGTTTTTGAACAGCGTTACCATATACGACAAGTTGTAGCTACATGTATATATGAATTGCTAGTGACTGGCAAAAAAAACCAAAATCGTTATTCTCAACATGTTCAAAAAGTACAGACAGTGTAAATAAAGTTAGTATCTTCGGTTGAATAACAAACTTGCAATGGAAACATAAAAAAACCTTGTAAACAAAAATGTTCATGCGAATAAATGTAATTAAAAAAGACCCTAATTAATTCAAAGAATGATGACCTTATCTTCAGTATATAAAATATTAATATACATTTCTATTGACCATAACTTCTTATATTCATTCGGAATTCCCCTCTAAATATAAACCTAGTTATAAATTAATATCTGGCACATTGTCAGATTATAACACAATCAGTAATTTCAAACAGTTTGTCCTCGGATTCTCATTGTATACCTTATATTGATCTTGTATGTTATTGATCTATAAACTAATCTAGTGTTTTGTTTTGTGTATTTTATGTTTTTGAAATTATTTTCTTCTTCTTTAAAGTAAATGTGAAAATGTTGCAAAAAGGAATTTTTATTACATAATATTCTCGGTTACACTACAGTGCTATTCGATCCATCCATTTTGTGTTTGCTTCGTTGTTAATACATATGTTTCTTAGTATAATTATGTTCTCAATTATGAGTTTATCACGATTTGTTTCAAAATAAAAGAAGTGACAATTTTGAAAACTTCTATAAAACCGTTCTGATCAAAACTTTCCGCTTTGCCAGGATATTATACATGAAGTTAAACATCGCACTTTTGTTACGCATTTTTTTTGTGCTTTCTGTTGTAGGGGACTTCTTTTTTATTTGTATAATATATCTAACAAGATGGGAACTTGGATTTGCCGTCGAAGTTTACGGTTTAACGGCAATTGTAGTACAATCTTAGTAGTCTTGCTTATTGGCACATATTTATTTCCGCTATGTTGAGAACCTATTATCCAGCACGTTTGCATTTAATGCAATTTAAGCTTTTGACTCTTTGGAGAAAAATCCGGCTTGTAGATTAGGTCTGTCCGGGCGGATGAGTTTGCAGATGGATGGGCAGATGGGAGGAATCATGAGTCTCATTTTAACCTTTTTGTTCGTTCAATATCTGGATAGGTATTTCACCTAAGACATTGAAACTTCACAGGTATATTGATCTTGTTGTGTACATGATTTCTGTTGATTTCAAGGTCACTGAGGCAAAGGTCAAGGTCACAGGGACCTGAACATTTGAAAATAGTTTCTGCATGATACTGTGAAATCATTTATTTTCGTGGGCATGAAATTTCGTGGTTTTGGTCAAAACGGCTATATGAATTCGTGGATTTCAAGTTTTGAACATGAAATGAATGGGAATTTTACTTGTTCGTTGGGATTAAAGGTATGTTGGGTTTGATGGGTATATGAAACTTATTGATTTCAAGGTCACCGAGTCAAAGGTCAAGGTCACAGGAACCTGAATATATTAACCTTTTTGTTCACGCAATATCTGGACAAGTATTTTTTTAGGACCTTGACACTTCATACGTACAGTATGTCGGTCTTTCTCGGTTACACTACAGTGCTATTCGATCCATCCATTTTGTGTTTGCTTCGTTGTTAATACATATGTTTCTTAGTATAATTATGTTCTCAATTATGAGTTTATCACGATTTGTTTCAAAATAAAAGAAGTGACAATTTTGAAAACTTCTATAAAACCGTTCTGATCAAAACTTTCCGCTTTGCCAGGATATTATACATGAAGTTCAACATCGCACTTTTGTTACGCATTTTTTTTTTGTGCTTTCTGTTGTAGGGGACTTCTTTTTTATTTGTAGAATATATCTAACAAGATGGGAACTTGGATTTGCCGTCGAAGTTTACGGTTTAACGGCAATTGTAGTACAATCTTAGTAGTCTTGCTTATTGGCACATATTTATTTCCGCTATGTTGAGAACCTATTATCCAGCACGTTTGCATTTAATGCAATTTAAGCTTTTGACTCTTTGGAGAAAAATCCGGCTTGTAGATTAGGTCTGTCCGGGCGGATGAGTTTGCAGATGGATGGGCAGATGGGAGGAATCATGAGTCTCATTTTAACCTTTTTGTTCGTTCAATATCTGGATAGGTATTTCACCTAAGACATTGAAACTTCACAGGTATATTGATCTTGTTGTGTACATGATTTCTGTTGATTTCAAGGTCACTGAGGCAAAGGTCAAGGTCACAGGGACCTGAACATTTGAAAATAGTTTCTGCATGATACTGTGAAATCATTTATTTTCGTGGGCATGAAATTTCGTGGTTTTGGTCAAAACGGCTATATGAATTCGTGGATTTCAAGTTTTGAACATGAAATGAATGGGAATTTTACTTGTTCGTTGGGATTAAAGGTATGTTGGGTTTGATGGGTATATGAAACTTATTGATTTCAAGGTCACCGGGTCAAAGGTCAAGGTCACAGGAACCTGAATATATTAACCTTTTTGTTCACGCAATATCTGGACAAGTATTTTTTTAGGACCTTGACACTTCATACGTACAGTATGTCGGTCTTGATGTCTTTATGACGTCTATTGATTTCGGTGTTACTGAGTTAAAGGTCAAGGTCACAGGAACCTTCCGCTCAATATCTTGACAAGTATTTTACCTAGGACCTTGAAACTTCATACGTATGTTGGTCTTGATGTGTATATGATCCCAATTGATTTCAGGGTTACTGGATTAAAGGTCAAGGTCACAGGGACCTGAACCATTTTTTATTCAATGTCTTGACAATATTTCTCCTAGGATCTTGAAACTTTGAAACTTCATAGGTATGTTTGTCTTGATATATGCATGATCCCTATAGACTTCAGGGTAACTAGGTCAAAGGTCAAAGTTACAGAGACCTGTACATTGAAAATGATTTCCGCTCAATATCCGGAGAAGTATTTCACCTAAGACCTTGGAACATTATGGGTATGTTGGTCTTGATGTGTACCTAACCCCCATTGATTTCAGAGTAAAATGTCAAGGTCACAGGGATATAAACATTGAAAATGTTATTTTTTTTATTATTTTTTTTTACACCAATTTATTCCTTTAATTTCATTTTCTACCTGTCAATTTCTTTTTTCTTCAAAATTGCTTATTCATTTGGGGATTATTTATTTATATGCCGTTATTAGAACTTTAACTCATTATCAACTTTTTCGGAAAACCCGGCAAAAACGCCATCAAGCGTTAGGTGCTTGTTATATTTATAGTAACGGGCTTACAAAAAACGTATCAATTCATGCTTGGGTAATATATACGGAGCTCGTCTTTAATTGAAAAGAAAACCATATTGAATTTCCATATTTGTTCTCACGAAATGTAACTTAGAACTTCTGCTTTCTTAATGCCCATTTTACATCAAGAAGAAGTACACTTATTGTAGAAGACATAGATTACAAATGAAACAACTAAAATTATATAGTTAAAGTCAACTTCAGAAGATCGACAACATGGTGAAAATGTTTTTAGTAAGGCTAAAGAATTGTTCAATATGTTTTATACATTTCTTAATCAAAATGTAATTCATAATTTCATGTGTGGTATACATGCACATCAAATATAGCGGACAAACTGGCTGTTACAAAATACTTTGCTCGAAATTTATCATTATGCACATTGACGTCCCCGAAATAAAAAAGTAAGTGACAAAAATACTTTTAAGAATACTGTAAAAACTGTCTACTTTGATCTACAGATCTTTTAACAAAACTGTATGTATCCTCATTGAAATACTACAGGTAAGCTTTTACATACCGACAATACCGAATGTTATATACCTGTGGAGCCGAAGTTATTTAAGAAATTGTATATACGCCATTTACAATCGCCTGTTACAAAAGGTCGTATCTACTACTTTCTCGAAATTGATATAATATATGTTTATATTACAACAATTAATATTTTGGAATTTCACAAAAGGTGAGCCATTCACTTGTACATTTTCTCTTTCTACGACTGCATTCTATTTTCACATAAATTGTGTACAAATGCAGGTGTAGTTTGAATTTAAAAATGAGTTAATATGAAATTCATATGGAAAAGGGAATGAAGATACTAACGTTGAACAAATGATAAGTAAATATTGACTCTGCTGAGGCGTTTGATTTGATATGGTTTCATAAAATGAAGTTTTTCTTACCGAGACAGTTGCTTTTAATTTCAGAGTTAACAAATAATAAAGAACTAATATTTTCAGACATAACGAAATCCACTTCAGTTTAAAATTAACCATTATTTTTTAGATCTACATACTGTGTTTCATGAATGGAATCCGGAGAACAGGAGAATTACAAGGCTAACTCCATTTTCATTCATATTAAGAAAACCACAGTTGGTGTTACATAATGTATTTTGAATGGAATCCAGAACTCCATTTTTAGAACGTATATTTCACAAGAAATGTATCAGACATTTTTAGCGTGAAAAGTATTAGTTTTGAACAACAGCTGTTAATTTACGATTCTTTTGAAAATAAAGTGAATTGAATATTTAAGATGTTGTAATTCAATAACCTCGTTTTGATTAACATGTATGACATTCTTTCCAGATAATGGAATGCTCTCGTTTATATACCGAAGACATTAATGTGTATTGTTTTAATGATTTAAAAAGAAGGTTTAGGCAGTGAAATATATAGTTTGTTTGCAGATGTATCTCGAACAGAATGAAATCGCAATCTATTACTAAAGCGTATCCTTCATATGATTTCGTTGTTTTTGTAGCTCAAAATGGCTACAGATTCCACATCGTTATACTTTTTACAGTTCTCAGTTCTGTTGGAAATACCTTCGATATTTTCGTTAAGAAGTTCTTATTACGAACATTAATGTATTTTGAATGTAGATAAATGGTAATTTCTTTAAGTTGGAAGGAAGCAAACAAAACGCTTTAAGAGGATAACGAAATTTTATAAAACATTTTCGTACTTGTCGGAAGATACAATGTATTTATATGTTTTCCATATTTGTTTAATATGATAAAATTATCCGCTGGAGTTACTAGTCGTGTGCGTATGTCTAATATGCGCAGCAGAAGTTAACAGATAACATCTTGAGCCTTTTACATCAATTTCACATAACGAACAAAGGACACGGGTCCGAAATAACTTTCATATTTTTCTGTGTGCTGTTTATAACACATTTATTTGTTAATGACAAATACTGGCAGAACAAAATAAGCAAGGCAGCACGTCTTGATATTTTTATATCGCATTACAATATCCATCGAAAGAACTGAGTGATATTGTTTTTATTGAAGTTAAATTCAATCTCTGTATTAAAATATAAGTGATCGCCTTAGTAAGTTTCAAGCTTACAAGTTACCCCTAAAGATAGGACTTTCCTTACGTTTGAACTTTGTTAACCACTGGATTTCAAATAACGTTGCACAAGATGTGTCTTGCGCGACCCTGTAACAGAATGGTTGATTTGATTGGTTAAAATGTATGGCTACCCCGGTGTCCGTTTAGTATTTCCATTATTCATCCATGGAAAGCCTGCATATTTTCTCCTCTGAATCCACAGGACAGTTTTGACAAAATACCTCTTATTATACCTGTTACAGCAATGCAACTCTAGTAAGATTTCAAATAACTAGGTAGGACAATATGTTGAATGCAACTTTCGACACCGTCAGGTTATGATCAATGTAATATAATGGACTCATAGGAATGCTATAAAATTTAATGTTGGCTATAATTAATCAGTGCACAGAACGCAACGTAATTGTCATTTGTGCCACTCAAACTAAAATTAGTTTTTCCTCAATGTGCTTTAAACAAATATCATAGGATGATTGTCTGCGGACAGTAAATGGTCTCTATTGTTTGAAGGATCAGTATGTCAAAGGACTAGGCCACAATGTGCAAAACAGTATATGTTATGTGCTCAATGATTAAAGCCAACATCCGCCTAATTCCATAGGTTGATTGCATGTGGTAAGTGAATTGCACATGATATTTAAGGGATGTATCAAGCAAGTCCAAGAGTAGTCGTGGTTTTGAACAGTTAGTAGTTTTTGATTTTTTTCTGCCGGAGATAATAAGATTCGCGTAAAATAGATAAGTATCGAGAAAAATATCTCGATATCTAGTCTTTTCCCATTAAGAAGTATATCTTGAAAGAGATATTAGCCCCAGGAATGCAACCAGTTAAGTTACTTTTTCCTTCCAACATATTAAATCTTGATATATAGCTATCACTCGCATTTTGCATATTAATCAAATGTTTAACACAAAAAGATACATGTGGCCTAGAAATGGTTTGTTTCCGGTAACATGCTCAAAAATTAGGGTAGGTAGGTCGGTAATTTTCATTTCATTAAGTTGGACTTTTCCGAAATTATGTGTCCAAAAATGAAAACAAGTATTGGGGTTTTGCCTTTAGAGCATCGGTAATTTGATTTCTAACATCACTGACTATGTTTAAAGCATAAAAGTGCAGTATTTTGCAACTTTTTGTTAAAAATTTGAAAATAAATCATCTCCAAGGCCATAAAAACATTTAGGGTCGGGCAAAAATTTGGAGTCGGTCGGAATACCGGAAACAAACATTTTTGTTACGTTTTAGCAGTTATTGGATCTTGGACAATCTTATTACTCTTTACATATTTGTTATTAACATATTAACTAGAATAATGAATATTGTCTTGTTTAGATATTTGTAACAAGTGTTAGACAATCACAATACCCTAGACATATTGATTTTTTTCTTTTGAAAACTAAACAATACGAGCCTTTTCTAGTTACGAATCGTGTTTCAGATTTTCTTACGTCAGAAATATGTCACATAAGTTACAGCACATATTCTAAAACACAACAAATCAAAAATATCGTCTGATTCTAATTTCGTTAAAATTACTACATGTATCTATTCATATTTAAAACTTTGCTTCTCTATTTCAGGGATTACTGTTATAAGCCATGAGCAGTTGGGTAAGTGCAATTTAGTCTGCTTCATCAACTGGATATTTTTACTCAATTTCCCCTAACGATTTAATGCTACTCCTCGAAGTTAAGAGTTATAAACACACTTATTTAGGTATATAGAAATTCACTTTAATTCAAAGCAATTGTGCATTTCACCTAACATTTTATTGAAATGGAGCTTACTATGGTGGTGCAAAGTAGACGGCTTATGTAAAATGCAGAACAATTATAAATGGTCATGGAAAGGACTTAAAGAGGAAAGTGTTCTGAGGCCAGATGATGTGAATGCTAATGTTGCACTAAGACCACATACACAGTGCCAGAAACCATGAGGGTCTTTAGTTTTAGTACTGGCTAGTAAAAGGTTAAGTACTCAAGGAATGACATTGTGCTAAATCAGGAAACAGGAAAATGTGCATTGTGAAATGTACACAAAAGTGCTGTCCGTTGACTCTTCCTTCTGACCAAAGTACATTTAATTTAGTTATTTTATCAATACATGTAAAAGATGCATTTAAAGGCTTATTCTATAGTTGACTGGCTACTATCAGTCTGCAGTGATTGTACTTTACATTTTATGTCATTAAAATCATATGTAATCATTTTGCAGGAAGATCTTTTAAGTATTCCAGAGGCAGATCTTGTTAGACTTTCGGATGGAGAATCTGGTAGCTAATATGCACTTAAAGATTGTTTTGAAGCAGTGTGTTTTGCACAAGCACATCAGTAAAACTGAGCAAGTTTCAACAGGACATTAAAAAAAGTCAGCTTCGCATAAATGAAAATTTACAATGCATTTATGGGCATACATGTTTAGTAACCTATCAAAACAATTTGACTCAGTCTACAGATGCAACTTCTCTAAACATGTCGTGTGTCCATTTGCACTTCTTTAGGCCTGAAAAATTCTTTGTTTCCGGTAACATGCTAAAGAAAATTGGGGTAGGTAGGTCGGAAATGTTTCCTTTTGGATTTTCTTTTATTAAATGAGACTTTTCGGAAATTATTTATGTGTTAAACTATGAATACAAATAAGTGGGTTATGCCTTTAGAGCATAAGTATGTTGATTTCTAACACCAATGACCATGTTTAAAGCAGTTTTTCAATTTTTGTTTAAATTAAAGTTTTTAAAAAGATATTCTCTAAGGCCATGGAAACATTTAGAGTGTGGCAAAAAAAGGGTAGGTCGGGATACTGGAAACAAACACATTTTTACGCCTTACTTATACAAACTTTCTTATTAGAACGTAAAAAATAATTATAGTTCCGTCCAGGAACCGCTATTTACGTGATATGGCTTAGAAATAACGACAGTGCGGGCATATGTCGAATCATAGTTGGTGTAACCAAATATATGCGTACGTCAGTGATCAATATTCCAGACAAAAAGCTAATTTCACATTTGAAAAAAAAATGAATAGTAAAAAACTGTTCAAGCCGTTCAAAACAAAAATGCAGTTAAGATACTGATTGAGAGATTGTTGATAAACTTTTTATATGTCAAGACATGTCTCCTTACAACACTTAGGTATTTATTAAAAGTCATTAATAAAGCCATCAATTAACAGAAAAATGTTATTTTATTATCTATAGTGACGGAATAACTTCCATATATCCAATTATATTAATAATCATTACTCTAAAGACCAAATTCCAATCTCATTTGACTGACTGTAAATATATAGCGCGAACGCAGGCGAATGTTGTTGAAAGACTTAAATATATCCAAAGAGGACGGATGTAGAGGTTTTACATTACGAAATATATATTTTCATAAACTTTTAAAAAATCTTTTCAGATCATTAGTTGGTGTAACATGCGGGTAGTAACAATCTTCGTCTCAAGGTGCTTCATAAAATGATGTAAATTTTACATTCTTTATTTCCAAAGTACATAGAAGTCACGCAGTAGGAATATAGAAGTATTTGAAAATTTGAAAATTGAAATTCGCCGAACTATGCAAGGAAGAAATCTCAAGAGGAAAGCATAAGGGAAGAACCCAGCAAAACAAGCTTAATGCTGCGTTTTCGGACAGTAGCTCTCCCTGTTGAATACTAATCCTCACCTTTAAGTTATAATTTTGATGACTGCTTGCATGTTCTCATCGATATTGGTTTAAAACAATGGAGATAGACCTCTCGAATCACCCGGGATATGGTATTTTAAGTTACACTGAAGCCGTTCATTTAGAATTTTTAGCAGGAACCTGAGAGTAGTATAGGGGACGGTTTACTTGTAAACAAACGGGCGCCATCTTGGATGACCTAGTTACTATAAATAGTAACTTATTTCCATATAAGAAATGAATTCACTACACATGCGTGGCGGCCATTTTGAATTCTATTTTTAGAGTGACATTATTTTTTATTTTAAGAATGACCTCACTCTGCTATCTATATCTCCCAGAAGTATACGGAGCTGATTCATATACCTATCTAGTGCGTTCAGTGAATAAATGACTCCGATGAAAGTATACTAGTGATAAATGCGCATGCGTCAATCTATTTTAGAATGAGATCATTGTCTATTTTTAGTTACAATAAAATGCGCACCCGTCAATCTATGTTTTAGAATACAATCATCTTTGTTTTTAGTTACAACGATAATTTATCTAGTTACAGTATTCTATTTCTTTATATTGGTACATCTAAATGGAAAGAGTTATATACTTACAAAATATAGATCAATGAAAACGAGCTTTCTTTAACTAAAATGCAGGAATAGAATAAAGTAGGAACTTGCTTTTTCATATATGTTCACTCCACAAACTACTGTTACTAAATGATTCTAGTGGCAAATATATTAGTTCAAATTGCGAATGCTTAGCTCTATAAGCATCATGCGTGCGTCACTCATCTATTCTTTAAATCCACTATTCCCCTGCACCATTAATATCCATCAAAAAGTCTTTGTTCCATTCAAACTGTATACCCTGAACCCTAGATGAAAAGATTCTTTGTCTATGCAAAACTATTGACCATAAAGTACAAGCGCCGCTCTGTCTAGGCAAACAATACCTAGCGGAACTATTTTCAACAAAAGTCCTTTGTGCTCGTTACTAAATATAATTTTAATTATTGATGCTTATTACTCAAAGTCACGCACAGCTGTGGTTTACAAAAAATGAAAATTCGAATTTTTTTCCCATTGAAATTTAATGACCATTTTGTGCCATGACCGAGAGATGAACTTTTTCAGACAAAAGATGAAAAGAATTCTTTTTCCCATTGACATTTAATGACCCTTTTGTGCCGTGACCGAGAACTGAACTTTTTCGCACAAAAGATGAAAAGAATCCTTTGTCCATTGAAAGTTAATGACCCTTTTGTGCCATGACCGAGAACTGAACTTTTTCCCGACAAAAGATGAAAAGAATCCTTTATTCCATTGAAATTGAAAGGCCTTTTGTATTGTGACCGAGAGCTGAACTTTTTCGGACAAGAGATGAAAAGATACCTTAGTCCCATTAAAATTTAATGATCCATTTGTAGAGCGTATAGCCTATGTACCTGCCAATGGCGCCCTAATATTTGGCGTTCCTTCTGGCTGGTTTATAAAAAATTAACATGAATGTAAAGTTCTGGTTGGTTAATCAACCTACTTAAATATCACTATGGGTATATGGTTCATCACAGTTTTGTTTTGATCTTCAAGATGAAAACTGTGCTTTCTTCCCATGCTGTGGAAAAACACTTAGATGCTAGTAATCTCGATGCTTCTATGTTTTTCAACAGAAACGTT
The DNA here is from genome assembly GCF_021730395.1 of Mercenaria mercenaria. Classification (NCBI taxonomy): domain Eukaryota; kingdom Metazoa; phylum Mollusca; class Bivalvia; order Venerida; family Veneridae; genus Mercenaria; species Mercenaria mercenaria. Next base: position 7,109 of record NW_026460107.1, on the reverse strand, counting down.
ATGAATGACTCTATTCAACAATGTTTAATTGCACCAGATGAAATTAAACAAACTGGAAAACGTTTTGAACTGACTAAAACGTTTAATTATAGTATAGGAATTTTAGGATTTACTGATAAGTCAAGTAAAAAGATCAGAGTAGTGTACACCAAATCAAAGAAGATAATTTTTGTGATAACTGCATATCCTATTTTCTGACGGGTTTATTTATAAGACATGTCTGAACTTGTCTGTCTTTAAATAGATATGACATCTGTTTAAAAAAACTACCAATGAAAGAAAGGAATAGCTATAAATAGACAACCAATCCGATATTCGTATTTATGGACCAATCAGAATAGACTTTGATGTATATAAGAACGGGTAACAACCGTGCTAGCCATAAGAGTTTTGATACTCAACCAAGAAACATGGCAACTTCCAGATGTTATTTCGCTTTGGGAAATGATCGTTATGTGCAGGTAAATGAATGGAAAGGAGAAATGAGAGTTGACATTAGGGAGTGGCAAGGCGACAAACCAACGAAGAAAGGTATCAGTTTAACGTTAATGCGATGGAAGAATTTTGTAGATCAACTAACCTATGCGGATAAGGCGTTACAAGATAAACAGTCCTATTGGAGTCACCTTGGAGGTAATGTTTATTGTAACATTACAGAAAACAGTGTATGCGTGGACATAAGGCAGTATTGGAAGCCCGAAAATGAAGTGGTACCGACAAAGAAAGGCATATGTTTGCGACCAAAAGAGTAGGTCTGTTTAAAAGAAGTGGTGTCACAGATAGGAAGGACGCTCCCTGAATTAGACGCAGTGGTACCCTGTTACTTACAAAGTGATCACATGAATCAGTTGGGGGCGCTTCAGTGCACAGAATGTAATCCAAATGATTGTGGGAACTACTGAGGACATATTCTAAAAATAACAATGATGTATGATATCTAAAAATAGCAACCAATGTGACAAAAGTTCAAAAATAGATACCAATCAGAAATCGGTTTGAATGTATATAAACGTATGTATTACAACCTTGTATCATTAAGAAAATGAACGCCATCGACTGCTCGCCCCTCAACAAAAATATGGAATATTATGAAAACAGACTGAAGACGTTCGATACATACCCGAAACAAATGCTTTCAAATAAGTATGAGCTGGCAAGTGCCGGACTGTTTTACAGCGGGAAATCAGACATGTGTGAATTATTCGATGTCACGTGAAGCTGACCGCTTGGGAAAGAGCAGACTGTGCATTGAGTCTTTAAATGGTCTCTAAACTGTGAATATATAAGAATAGTGGGAGCCCCTCAACAAATACAGTATAGTGGCTTTGGAACAATAACAGCAACGAGACCATCTGGTGGGTTTGGAGCATTCAGTTCAACTACTACAGGGGCAAATTTATTTGTCAATAATAGATGCAGTACAAATAAAGCAACAAACTTATAAAAACAGATATGTTTGCATTTGTATATATGACTGTGACAATGATAAATGACTGGATTAGGCAGTATCATTTTAGACAAGAATATCGCGAACCTACAGAACATTTACTCGATATTTTGGAACAGTATTTAGAAAACTCTAGAACAACACCTACTCTGTATTCTACTGTATTATGATATATTAATAACAACTTTGTCAGAATATGCTATACATTTGTTGTAACTTTGTATGAATAAACTTGTTATATGTTATCAATAATAAAAGATGTCTAACTGGAAGCAGTATTTGTCTTCTTTGTATTTTGACCCCAAACACCCAGCTAGTTTTTCAGGTGTTGAAAATTGAAAAAGTCTGCCAATAAATCAAGTCCGAAGGTAAATATAAAAGTTGGAAGACATAGAATAAGGAAATGGCTTCAAAGTCAACAGTCTTATTCCCTGACTAGAGGGGTCAGACGAAAATTTCCTCGATCTCGTGTAATTGTCTGTCAGGATACTGGTTATATGACCCAGGGAAGTGCCTACGCCTTTAGTATCTTGAACAATGGTTTGGGTCCAATCGCTAAGGTGACTATGTCTTAGACTAGCTGACAAACGATGTAGAATGTCCTTTGTTAAAACGTAAAGCTGGTGAGACCAAATATTTCAGATATAGAATTTTCCTCTGGCTACATTGCCTTTATGATTCGTGTACCAATGATTCGTAAATGATTTCTTATTATGAGCTAGACAATTTCAGGGATCAGGCAACTCACTAAATGTTTCAAACTAATAATCTCCAATTAAAAATGATTAGCTCAAACTTCTATAGGCTGGAGACTCTATACTTGACTGGTCTTTTTGTTGAAGTTCCCGTCAGACATTAGAGAGTTTGAGATTTCAACCTTCGCCTTCCCCTTCAACGTCTCTTGCGAAGTTAACGTATGAAGTTGAAGTTCGATTAAAATTCCTTGAGATTTCAAACATTAGAATGAACCTTACTTCTTTTAATCCGCCCATTCAATTTATCCGTAATTATGATCGTTTTTTTTTCGTGCATTTTGATACCAATTGTCCGAAAGGGTAGGAATTTTACAAGAGGTTTTAAAAATGATAAGAATGAAGATTAAATGAAAAAAAAAAAAAAAAAACCATTTCAATTAATATAATAATCGCATGGATATTAGAGCGATTACCTAAAAAAAAAACAACAACAAAAAAAAAAAAAAAAAAAAAAAAAAAACAAAAAAAAAACGATAAAACAATGTGAACAATGTAAAAACTCGTTAGTGTTGCTCCAAACATTTAGGTTTTATATAAATTATGTCAGTATAGTCAGTATACAATGCACGATTGTAAATCATACACGAGAGGAAATAAAAAATATTATTACATACCTAAAATTATTTTCCATTGGGTTTCAATGGACCGCGATCGTGCAATATTTTTCCATATCATGACGTTGAACGCTTTCATATCGGACTAGTCCCAATCCGTGACTCTAGTTACCTCCCCTGACGGTCCGTTCATTGCGAATCTCGTTTCTTTAGATTTCTGTTGCTATTGTGTATTTGTTTAATTTATAATTTATGCAACATTTTGTTTACTTTTACACTTTGATTAATCTGACCTATTAGATACTGGCACGTAGTAATTTATCAGACTGAAATGAAATGATAATTACGTCATGAGTTGAACTAATATAGGACGTGGAATGTTTTCTTAACGTTGTTATTGAAAGAATCGCGTGACATCCATGGCGTCCACGCGCACGTTGCGACAACAAGTTGACGTCATTTTCGCGGAAAATATTAACGCGCGTCAGTTTGATTTGTTTATTGCATTTTCGGAGAATTGTTTTCCGTATTTTTTTCTGTCTTTCGTGACAGAACGATAATTTAGATATAAATTAATCATTTGATAGTGGATATGTAATAAAAAGGTTATCAACTTTGTATGTGGATATATGCACTCGTTCTTTCGCGGACAATATTGAGCTTCTAAAGTCGCGCAATATTACCGCGGCAGAACTCGTGCATATATCCACATACAAAGTTAATAGCCTATTACGATCATATCAAAGTGATAATGATACTCTGTATGGCTCTGTATAATGCAAAACTCTCAGACAGCACAATATGATTTTAATATACTATTTCATAAAGACTGTGACTCAATGCAGACTTACTAAATTTGAACGAAAAGTATCTTAGATGTATATATTTTGTAACCATGATGATACTAACCCTAACCTTTAGCAGGTATATTATGCATATTATACACTAAATGCGTGCGGACATGCAAAAATATGCATATTTTTGCCTTGTGCTACAATTTATAATCATTTCCAGGCATGCGCAGAAGACCACTCCAACTCTGCAATGAGTTACATCGTTTATAAATAAAGCATCTGCGGATCCAGGACTTTTTGTTAGAGGGACACCAACATTAAAGAGAGGGTCACCCATTTCAGGTGGGGGTGGGGGGGGTGGGGAGGAGGGGGGTAGGGGTAGGGTAGGGTCACACCGAGTTTCACGACTGACTTTCTTTGTAAAATGTTAGAATCAAAGGGGGAATTAACCAACAATGTCTCTCTGCCAGGCTCTGGTTCCATGCATTTATAAATGGAGTTATCCCATACGGCTAACAGGAAAAATCTCTCATCATGATATCATAAATCTGAAATTGTCTGATACTTCAAAAGAATTTTCCGTCTTACTAGTACCATTTTATGTTTATAATTAAAACGCAATTGTCATATTAAATGTCCGACAGAAACAGATTGATTTTATTTGGATGTGAAAATAAAATGTTCCACCAAATGATAATCGCGCGTAATTATTTATTTTTCAAGTAAAATGACTGTCATGCCAGGTGCCTCCATCCAGATTTCAGTCTTTGATGCCGAGTATGTGGACAGAGTAGATGTAAAAAGAGTGAAGTTTCGACTTCCGTGATATCACATCTTCGGACGTTCAAAACTTCACTTCATACGACAAAAAGGCCCATCTGGTATAATCGATACCGCCTGGGGACACAAATATGCCGTAGAAGTTAAAGTTTGAACAAAATCTCAAAGTTTCTCAAAATCAGTTGATAACTTTATACTTCCAGGTTCAGTTCAAGGTATTTAGTTAAAATCATTAGCCATGCAAAACTTCATTATTCTTATACCTATTGATAGTGTTTCGCATCAAATTTAGTCTAATTATATATATGGATAATCAAATAACTTAATAAGCAGAAATCCTGAAACTAAGCTTTTTATTTCGCATAGTAATAAAGCGAAGTCTTAGGCTTACGTGATATTACATGGAAAACTTTAGTAGCAACGTGTGATTTAAATAAAATACACGCATGTCGGTGACGTTTTACCCAAAATATATATGAGAGACGTTGAAGGGGAAGGCGAAGTTTGAAATCTCAAACTCTCTAATGTCTTTGAATCAACAACATACGAGTCCTATCGCATAGATGCTCGGCCTCTGTCCTCTCAAACTCTATATGATTGCCCTGACTTCTGGATGCTCAGCGCCTATATGCTATCATATGTAGCATTCAGCTACCATATAGGTATTATCCCCGACGCCTTGGCTGTACTTCGCCAATAGCGCTGAACCGTCTATAAGCTGGAACTCTCCTACTATCTCAGTAGATTACCAAACTGGGTCTCTGTCTCAGCTTCCCGATGCTCAGTCTACATATACTATCGTATATAGCATTCAACTACCCTTAAGGTAAAACTCCTATGCGCTGGCCCTATAGCTCGAAACCTTATTGAAATTCTATAACTTTTCTTTAGTCTTAACTTCCAAAGTCTTCTTTTTAATAATTTATCCGCCCTGACAGGGTAACTGCAATAGTCTCTTTATCAAGGTACTGGGATAAATTATTAGTTGAATCCTCGATGTGACTTCTTCAACCGCTGGATACCGAATGAGCTCTCTATCATTAATCTACCTATTTATACCCCAGCAAACGTGCTATTTTTAGAACTTGCAACGAGTACCTGCTCTATCAAATATCTGGTTCCCTTTAATTTTTGTATATGGCATAATGTGCGAAGCTGAGACCCAGCCATCCACATAATGAACCCAAATAAGCCAAAAATGACTAAAATTCTATTATTAACAGCAATTCAACAATAATTATAGCAATGATAACCTGAAAAGGGAGTCGAGCACTATCTGTGCTTATGTGTTACGTTAGCAATACATCAAATATACAAATTATTCTGACATTGTCCAAGGGATAGACAGCTAATGGGATATAGATCTAATGGACATGGTTGACTTAGCCAAACAAAATGACGGTTATAAATACGTATTGGTGGCTATAGATATTTTTTCCCGTTTTGCTTATTGTCATCCCATCAAAAGTAAAAAGGTACGAAAGTGAACGGCGAGCAAAACTTCAGGTCCAAAAACCCTAATACGGTAAAAAAGACAAGGTTTGGGAATTTAAAAGAAAGGAGGTTAAAAGTACTACAACATGAAAAAATTTCTCATTTCAAACCCCCAAACACTGAGAAAAAGGGCAAACTACCTAAAGCTTTAATAAAAAATCTAAGAAACGGCTATTCAGGTACTGTTACAAAAACAGAACGCAGCGCAAATTAATGCCCAAAAAAAACTTTAAAAATATCCCGACAATTCACAGGACCTGGGAAAAAACCCCATAGACATAACGAAAGAGAATAAAGGAAAGGGGGAGAGGTTCACAATATTTCTTTGGGAACAAAGGGGGAAAAACAAAACTAATCAAGAAAAAGAAAATTTAAAAAGGTTTCAAACGTTGCGGTATCTCCTAAAAAGTGTTTCGATGGGGATACTCACAAAAGGGGGGTGAACTATTAAAGTTTAAAACCTTTTCAAAAGAGAAGGTATACCTGTGTATACTCGGGTTTGGACGGGGATAATGATAATCAGTAGACGGGTTTTTATGAACGGGAAAATAAAAGCGGTCAACTTGACGTACCACAAGTACCATTTTGAAAAAAAATAAAAGAAAAGGTTCAAAACAAACGAAGACAGTCCTTGAAAGGTGTTACACTGGCCAACGAAATACGATTTTGATTCCGAAAAAACGTGACCAAAACTCCTCCCACGTATCGACTTGTATTTTATGAAGAAAACCATTTACTTCATTTATAGCCGAGCTATTGGAGTTAAACAATGATTACACCAACGCGTGACAGTGCCCTTTGGGTGCTTTGATTGGGGCCTTGGTTACCGTAATAAAAAGCCCATTACGATCCTAGAACTTCCCGGGACTGATTTTGCAACACAAGACCAGGAGGAAATTGCTTATTTTCTCCAACGGGGTTATAAATTAATAAAAAAAGCGACCAGTATTCGGGGGTCTCAAAGACTCGACGTTATCCAGACGTATACGAAAACAGCTTTTTCGGTTTTCAGGTGTCTGAAAGATATCAAGCATAACCGTGTCAGCCTCACCCTTAAGACCCCCCTAGACAAAATTAGTTGGTAAAAAAAGACAACCGCGTATAACCTGAGCATTTTCAGCGGTGAATTTTAAAAATGTGGATCAACTTTTTTTGTTTCTACAGTTAAAGTGGTCATAGCTGGAAATCAAAATCACCCCAAACTAATATTCCCCTCCCGTTTTAAATTTGAACTGGACTTACCTCGTAAAAAAGGAGTGAAGGTACGAAACCAATAAAAAAACAG